>NC_136503.1:111260794-111480794 GCF_053919585.1 Euprymna scolopes
AGGAATTGTATTGTATCTATATTTTGTTAGTGGTATTTTCCACTGGAGGGACATGTATTTTACAGCTGTCCTGTTTTTAAATCTCCGAAACAGCTACATGGTAGACAGCTGATGATCCCTGTTTACTATTTGACAAATTTGGTTAAGGATTTTTTTTTTTTTTTTCATCCTTATATAGTTGAATTCTCTTTTGAAATTGTAAACTGCGATAGTTTAAGGTTAAATTTATTTTATTTTATTTTTTTTTTGCTGGGAATTTAAACGGCATTCTTTATTTTTATTTATACATTTTTTTTACTCAAAGCTTCTTTAGACGCATACATGTGTGTGTGTGTGTGTGTGTGTGTGTGTGTGTTTAGTATTACAACCTCAAGTGCATTAACTTAATTCATTACAAATTGTTTCAATAGACAGGATAAAAGTTATCCGTCCATATCGTCAGATGATTCACGTTAAAAAGTTCATTTTAACTTGAATCATTTGACGATATGGGCGAATAACTTATCCTGTCTATTCAAACAATTTGTAATGAATTAAGTTAATACACTTGTGATTGTAATAATTAAAAACATATTTGGCTCTACTAACGCATTGAGTACTTTTTCTCCTTGTTTTTTTACCACATATACCTCTTTATATATATATATATATATATATATATATATATTACTTGGGCTGTCAGGTTTCGATCCTGGCTTGAGGCAGTTGCATGTCTAGCTGCACTGATGAGCTGTGAAACAGCGAAACAGTAATGTATGTGGATGACTAAATGCTCCCTATCTTGGGTTGAGCATATTGGAAAGTGATATACAAACTGCCATTAGCGTATTAATGTACATTCTTTGTGTAAACAAATCGAGCGGAGACATTTGGACGATGTTAAAACATCGTTAATTCATTACCCACACAGCAGCAGTCGTATAGTGCAATGGTGAGAAGCCTCGACTGTCATTTGGCGGTCGGGTTTCGACCCTGTCTTGAGGCAATTGCCTGTCTAGCCGCACTGATGAGCTGTGAAATAGTACTGTATGTGGATGACTATATATATATATCTATCTATAAATATAAAAGCGAAAATGTGTGTATGTATGTTTGTTTGTATGCATGTGCGTTTGTATATCTCGCAAAAACTTTCGCCACGGGCCACGGATTTTTCCAGATTGGTATCATTTTAAACTTCCAACCTTCGCCCGACAAATATCGAAAAATTGGCCAAAAACGTTAATTACTCACCCTGAAATCAGCAGTTTTCTACAGGGGGGGGGGGTCAGCAAAAACAGTCCTCTCATGACGAGTTCGGTTCTATGCATGTGTCATACGACGTCGGAACATGATTTACTTTAAATATTTGAAAAAGCGACACAATTTCGCCGACGTCGTCTTAGCTTAGTTGCTTAGAGCGCAACCTCATTATCTAAAGGTTTTAGGTTCGAATCGTGGTGTGAGATGTCTTTCTTTTTTTTTTGATTTTTTAAATTTTAATATTGAAACAGGGTTATTTAAGTCAGTATTTCTTTTTGGTTTTTATTTTTCAGATTTTTTAAAGAAGTTTTAACGCTCGTTTTTCTGTTTTCTTTTTTTGTTTTTCTGATTTTTAAATTTAACATCGTTCATTTGCCTTACGTTAGTTTTTTTTACTTTGCTAACACCCCTCGCCCGAGCACACACACCTCCAAACACCCGGGCAAGCCAGATACCCCCTCCCCGCTAGTATATATATAAAAGCGAAAATGTGTGTATGTTTGTATGCATGTATGTATGTATGTGTGTTTGTATGTTTCACAAAAACTTTCGACACGGGTCACGGATTTTCACAAGATTGGTATCATTTTAAACTTCCAACCTTCGCCCGACAAATATCGAAAAATTGGCCAAAAACGTTAATTTCTTCACCCTAAAATCATCAGTTTTCTACAGGGAGGGGTAGCAAAAACCGTCCTCTCATACCAAGTTCACTTCTACGCATGCGCAAATAACATCGGAACATGATTTACTTTAAATATTAAAAAAACCAATCCAATTTCGTCGACGTCGTCTTAGCTCAGTTGCTTAGAGCGCTGCCTCATTATCTAAAGGTTTTGGGTTCGAATTGTGGTGTGAGATGTCTTCTTTTTTTTTTTCGATTTTTAAATTTTAATGTTGAAACAGGGTTATTTAAGCCATTTTTCACGTGTTTCTTTTTTGGTTTTTATTTTTCAGATTTTTTAAAGAAGTTTTAACGTTTGTTTTTCTGTTTTATTTTTCCATCACATTCGCATTTTCCTTTTTTATTTTTCCGATTTTTACATTTAACATTGTTCGTTTGTCTTACGTTAGTTTTTTTGGGTGTTTTTTTTTCGATTTTTTTAAGTTTTAACATTTTAAAATATTTACTTTGGTTATTCTTATGTTTTGATTAACACCCCCCACCCCCCCCGCTCAAGCACACACACCTCTAAAACACCCCGGCAACGCCAGGTACCCCCCCCCCCGCTAGTATATATATAAGAGAAAGAAAATTAAAACTAAGTTGAAATTTAAAACTTTCCAACCGGACTATTAACATTACACTTTTAATTTAATTTTAAATTTAATTTTGAACTTCCTTCACTGAAGAATTATTTTTGCCTTTCGGATTACCTTGAGAGAATCTTCATGCAAGCTGAAATATTATGCGGTTTGTTTTTAATGTTTTTTTTACATATCCAACATCTTTTCACTTGTTTTTCTTGGCAATTTATAACTACAATAAATTGCAGTTTCACTTAATGCCATAACCAGCAAATTCTAGCATTGCTACAAGTATAATTTGCTGATTTCTTTCTGTCCTCTGATGAGAAGAATAGCAAGATTAGCATTCTTTGAAACTCCGTGGAATAAAGACTTTCTAAATTGTATTTTGGAGTATTCAGTCGAACAATAAATTTTGATTGTAAATTTCAACTTACAGTTTTAATTTTCTTTCTCTTATAATAAGCTCTACTCTCTATTGTGTATTGAGCTTTTTTATTTGGTTGGGATTAAATTATCTATATATAAATACTGGTATTTATATTAGATTGAAGTTTGAAGTTTACCATTGCGTATATCAGGTAAACGCTACATCCTTTTGATTTCATCACTATATATATATATATATATATATACATATATATATATATATATATATATATATATATATATTAGTGTTGGGACGAGGAATCTGAATCGGGAATAAAAAAATTGGAACTTTTTGGTGTATCAGAATCGGAAAAATGAGTGCTTTTTTTTGCGATGCCAAAATCGATTCTTTTAATTGTTTTTTTTTTTTTAATTTGATTTCTGTAAAGAAAATTCATTCTACTGCTTATAGTAATACTAAAATAATGAATATCTGTTGATTTTAAACTATTAGTAAAACTAAAATTGATAGATCATCCCTCACAAGTGTATCTTTACGTTTGAGAAAACATCTGCACATTTTACATGTATTTTTTTTCAGTAATGGTGAAAAATAACAACTTTAGTTAAATATTTAGATATTTATAAAGAATTGGAATCGGTAATTGTATCGGAATCAGAAAAAATATTGGAATCGTCCCATCCCTAATATATATATAAATAAAAGAAATACTGAAGTGCCGTAAAATTACAGATTGTATAAACATAAAGTCCAAGTAAATATTATTATCAATTAGATAAGCAGATAAAAACCAGAATGCATTGGATTTTATAGCAGTTCCTGTATATTCATTATTTCAACTTTGGGTATCCTTTCTTCACTATCACCTCCATTTTGATTTTAATCTATGTGTTAATAAGCAACATTAGTAATTACATTTATTTTATAAACAAAATTTCTTCTGATGAGATGAGCCATTCATTGAAAATCCATGGGTAAAGGAAAAGACTTTAATAATTATCTGTACTCATTTGTCAAACAATAAATATTGTTATAATTCTGCATAATTTAACTCAGAATATATAGTCTAAAGAAGCTTTGAATAAAAAAAATGCAAAAATAAAGAATGCAGTTTAAATTCCCAAAAGGAAAAAAAATATTAATTTTAACCTATCGCAGACTAAGCATATACATAATTTGATTTCTAAAAAGTTTATGATGACCAAAGAGAATTCATTTATATATGGATAAAAAAAAAAAAAGCCTTAACTAAAATTGTTAAATAGAAACAGACTCAGCACTTGCGTAAGCCAATTTCGCAAAAGTCTTCAATTTTAAAACAGAATTTAACTACATAAGGATTAATAGCAAAAATCTTAATTAAAATTTTGTAAATAGAAAACGAGGATAATCAGCTGATTACCATGTAGCTATTTCGGAGATTTAAAAACAGGACAGCTATTACATGCTATTTAGTTAAATACATGGCTCTCCAGTGAATAATACCTCTTCCCCAATAAAAAAAAATGTAAAATAATACGATTACTATTTTTATTAATATATGAAAAAAATATAGATAAATAAAATATAAAAATATAAACTATTAATAAGTAAGTTTCAGATTACAAGATCCATTCTGCGACATGTCAACTAACATATAAATGCTAAGAGAATAAAAATGCATAAAAGCTTAAGTACCTTAGGTACCAGATAGGCAAATAGATAAGAGGAAGGAAACCTAGCCATACAAATCTAAAAGCCCAATATATAGTCGAAAGAACCTTTGAATAAAAAAATGCAAAAATAAAAATAAAGAATGCAGTTTAGATTCCCGGAAGAAAAAAAATTAATTGTAACCTATCGCATATATATATATATATATATATATATATATATATATATATATATATATTATTTTTTACCCCCAAAACCTCTGGTCTTGATGGAGGGGAGACTAAAATTTGCTGCTATGGCTTAAAATAATTTGAAATAATAGCAAAGGGAGACTTGATTCCAAATATTTCTCATATCTAATATCTCCTGTCTTTTGGAAATAGGGTATGATTATGAATATCTCCAGTATCAAATAATACTTATACACTGTGAAATTTATTTTATGTATGAAAATCAAAGAGGAGAAATATAACATATAAGAAATATTTGGAATCAAGTCTCCCCTTGCTGTTATTTCAGATCATAGCAGAAAGTTTTAGTCTCCTTTCTATCAAGGCCATAGGTTTTGGGGAAATATCAGATATTTTGTAATTCATATGCATTGTTAAAGTCTGAACAATAGTCGCAGAGATTTCGAAATTATAAAATTGCCAAAAAAAAAAGAAAAAAAAGTGGTATATATATATATATATATATATATATATATATATATATATATATATATATATGGATATATCTATATTCGTAGCCAAATTGAATATTGAAATGCTCATATCTTTGGTTCTATAGGATGAAACTGTATGAAAATTTGCAGGTCTTTTGAAGATTATAATACTATTCTATGGTTAAAATTTTATGAAAATTGGTAAAAAAGAACCTATATTTTCAAACCAATAAAATATGCTCAAATTTGTCTACATTTGTATATATAGTGTCCTGGCAGACCAGCTTTAGTTTTGCTTATTCTGCTGTCTCCCCCCCCCCGTGGCCTTGCCACGCCACTAATATATATAAGAGAGAGAGAGAGAGAGAGAGAGAGAGAGAGAGAGAGAGAGAGAGAGAGAGAGAGAGAAAGGAACAAACCAAGTTGTATGTATAATCTTTAGCCCCTTATCCTAGAGTGGCCTCTTGGCCTTGATAAGTGGCGATACCTATGTAAAAAAAAAACAACAAAAAAAAATGTTTACCAGGTATCCAAAAATATATAATACCAGACAGAGAGACAGACAATAGTATAACACACACACACACACACACACACACACACACACACACACACACACACACACACACACACACACACACACACACAAGGGGTTGTTTCTGTATGTATGAATATTCATCCAGTGTATCTGTTCACCCTAACCACTTTCCTTTTTGTCTTTTTATAGCCGAATGATAACATATTTTAAGATGTAATCATTTGGGAGGAGGAGGAAGGGATCAAAGGTCATACAGCTGGATCCTTTTTTTTTTTTTTTTTTTTTTAGAATAGCCCAACCCCAACCCCAACCAGTATTGAAATAAGAAAAATGTCTTCATTCATTCATTTTTTTGCGGAAATCTACAAATGGGGATCCCAAAATTTTTAGCCTAGTTTTCATTTCGGAAAAATTAGGTCACATTGTACTAACTTACTAGTTAACGTATTGAATTTACATAACATTGAATTAATATGGAAATGACCATCAAGAGCCAGATTTAGGCAACGTATAACGAAGTGAAAGCATTTTTAAAGGAAAAAAGTACTTAGAAACGAAAGTTCTATGTGTTCAAATTGTCAAAGAGAAATAACAGAGCTGAAATTGTCCAAAAAAACTGAAACAAGTTGTTAGAAATACCCTACACATACAGGCAGACACATTTCAATAAAACATGGAAATATTTTTGGAAAGAGTTAAGCTACCATTACAGACTTTCATTCAATTTTTGTATTCTTTGAACTGTTTTTTTTTCTTGTATTACTTTTTTTTCTTTTTCTGTTCAACTGTTTAAAACAGAAAAAGATCTATTATTTTGTTCCTAAAAAAAAAAAAAAAAAAAAAAAAAAAAAAAAAAAAAACACGAGAAGCGGGAGAACTTTTTTAATTTATTTCTGTATGACTCTTAATAGGGTGAGATGATCGAAAAACCACATGAATCAAAAAAGAGGCAGCTATGTTATTTGATATGACACCGGTCAGCTGGTACCACATGACCTAACTTTTCAAGATGAAAACAAGGCTAGAAATTTTCATAGACTTACACCAATCAGTATACTGAATTTGGACAACTATTTGGTGGGAGGGGACATATCAGTTACCTTAGGGACACAAAGATCAACTCCAGAGATTAACTAGATATGCCTCAACAGCCTACTTTACTCCAACTGCTTTTGACAAAATACAAACATTTTTACACAGACCAAGGCCATCCTGATAACAGGCCTACTGATGTAACATCTGAGTTTTTTCTTTTTTTACTGGAGGCAAAATTTCTAGTAAGTCAGCAGTTACAGACTCTAATACTTTACTTTTATTGCTTGGAGAAAATGTCATTCTGAAAGGGGGTTCGGTTCTTGTCCAGAATTCCCTCATATTTAAAAAAAAAGAAAAAAATCTGTATGATGTACGTACCCATGACAAAACAAAAGTATCATTCTAAAATTCACGTAAACTGATAAAGTAGTATTATTTTTATGAAGAAAATCGTTTTTAAGCGATTAATAGGAATTCGTAGGCATTACAACATAATTCTTAAATGTATAAATTATTGTTTGTTTCTTAAGATTTCTTTCAAAATGGTAAGAAAGATAGTCACTCATCGGATACTCAAAATTTAATTTTTTTATTTAAAAATAAAACTGCTTGATCAATTCACACTTTTGGAATATGATATTTTCGTTTCATCACAGGTATGCAAATTTTTCTTTCTTATTTTTTTTTTTTTTTAATATAATTTGATAAGACTAGCCTGGGTGCCCAGCGTTGCCCGGGTGTTTGGAGGTGTGTGTTGAGAAAAAAAATGATAGTAGGCAGGCAGGCTTGAACCTGTATTGCGAAGGAGGAAAAGAATGTGAAAAAAAAACAAAAAAAAAACGTGACGTCTCTGCCATTGCATCCATCGCCAAACCAGAAGTGACGAAGGTTTAAATTAAGGCTAGTCAATCAAAAAGAGAGGATGACTTTCGAAAATATTGGTGAAAAAAGCAACCCCTCCTTGTATAAAAGTTCCCAGTTGAATTAATGTTTTTAGCCAATTTTTTTATATTTGTCATCCGGAGGGTCAAGCTTCAAAACAATACAGATCTCATGAAAATCTGTCGCCTCTGTCAAAAGTTTTAGGCAGACATACAAACATACATTTAAACAGACAGGTGAGATTTATATTATAGACTAGCGGGGGTGCCTGGCGGGAAACCAAAGAATACCACGAAAATAGCATGTAAAAGTTGCTCAAATAAAAGATAGATACAACCTCGTTTCGTAAATCAGAGATATATTCTAGGTAGTATATAAAAGATTCTAAGAAACAGTAACCTCCCCCAAGCGCCCCCTCCCTCCAAAAGCCTTTGCCGGACATACAACAAAACACACACACTAACACACATTTTCGCTTTTATATCATGAGCTCTACGGTAGGGCATTATTTCTCATGGCACATTGCCATTGAGAACTACAGTGCCATTGTGCATCAGAGATCATACCTACAGGAACATCTTAAGTAGGGAGTTGGGCAACAAGATGTTTGTTCACGTTCAATTTCAATTTCTGCAGCCATGATACAGTGGCTGGAGCTTGGTAGACAGTGCGAGATACATTAAGGCAGAGATCGGCAACTTGCATAACCACGCAGGCCAGATCGTGTTATAATTACAGGTTGGACGAAAGTCATTAACAAAAAAATAAGAAAAATTACATATGTATATGATGCTTACATAATGGTTGTATAGTTTTAGTTTCCTAGAGTAAATCCACCGGAACCCCTGCGTTTATCAAAACGTGCTTCTAGTAATTTTAGCCGTTGTGAGCAATTGTTAAGGTATCAAATTTTAGTGTTGTTAGTTAAGATATTTCTAATGTCGGATGGTTGTAGGTTTTTATCATGGAATGTTAGGTGTTATTTTATGGGGCTATTGTCAGCTAAATGATAGATTAGTCATCAGAAGAGTGTTGTTGTGGTGTGGCCTATGTATGCGTTGTATGAATTTTTAGAGTGGGTTTGGAGACCTTCTTCGAAGGGGCAAATAAATTTGTACACTACATTAGTTTGGTTTAGTGTGGTATTATTATTATTATTATTATTATTATTATTATTATTTTTAATTATTAAATTGGAGGTTTTGAATTTGTTATAATATATTATTAGTTTAATCTTTTGTTCTGGTCGGTGAGTTTGGTGTATCTTTTAATTAGGTTTATTATTTTTTCATCTGTTTTGTAGTTAGTGTGTAGTTGGTTTTAATAGTATACTTTGGTGGCGTCGTTTTATTAGGGTTAGAGTTTTTATTGTGGGGTGAGTTTAAATAGTTTTATGTGCTTATCAACAATTTTATTGTGAAAATTATTGTTTATTAGGGTTTGTTAGTTCCTTATAAAATAAGAAAATAAAATTTGAAAATAAAATAATTTGCCCCAACCATCCTGCACTCATCTTTATCACAAAAAAAAAAAACCAAAAAAAAAACTATAAATACACCAAGCCTCAAAGAAAAAGAAAAAGCAAATGCCAACAACAATGATGTGATGACACAATTTGATTTTGGAAGAATTCATTTTAAAATGGGTAAAGCTGGAATTGTTTACCTTAGCGACATCAAATTAATTAACAATCACCATTTTTGCTAATTGGACGATTTCATTTTTGTAATTGTTTATGAAAGGTCATAACTAGGGCTAGGACAACAGCATATTATTTTCATTGTTTTGACTCTCAAGTGTGTATCCGTTGATATCTTATATGCTGTTATATCGAGTGATGTGGTTCTCGGTTGATTAATTGTGTCTAACTGTGTCGGATATATACTCAAGAGTCAAAACAATGAAAAGAATATGCTGTTGTCATAGTCCTAGTCATAACGTACGTATAAAGATTAAATACTTTAGCATATATATTATATAGATAATTAGTGGGGGGGGGGTTCTGGCAGTTGTAAAATATGTTAAATATGATATTTTATTTTGTCGAGATTTCGTATATATTATTATTATAGAGTCGTGATTTCAAGGGTTAAATAAAAAGGTATTTGGTGCCATCAGCTAGAATCGAAACTGAAAGTAAAACTAACATTCAAAAAAGCTGGTGACGTTACCACTGTACCAACGTGACACATATTTGAACTGATTAAAAATTAAAAATTAACTAAGATGAATGTACGATTTTTTTCAATTTTGACCCCTTTTTGACACTAAAGATCCATAAAAGAACAGTCCATAAAAAATCCAATAATCTGGTGCCTCTAGCGCCGCTCTGCAACTTTTAATTTCGGAAGAGATAGAGTTTGAAAATATGGAGACAGACAGACATGGTGAGTTTCATAAATTAGATTTCTTTACTTTGACATTGGTTGATAAAGCAGCCAGTAGTTACGGCTGCTGATGCTGCTTTCAAACAAGCATACACGTTCACAGACTTTGCAAAATGTCATTCATCCTGTATTATGTCATCTATTTTCAAACAAATTTATTATATAAAGTGCAGTTGTCTGTATGTATGCATGTTCCCTGCTTTCCAGCTGATCACAATATGGTCGTCTTAAAGTTCAACGCGAACAAGTTTTTGATGGACCGTCCCCTTAAGTAATCCAATTTACCAAATTTCCACTATTAACGATTACTACATTATTGTCCCATTGACTACCATACACTCATTATCCCTCATCCTCGAGTAGCCTCCAGGCCTAGATAAGTGATGACTCTTTGTACAAAAAAAAAAAAAAATAAAAAATAAGGGCAGGTTGAACTGGCTTCCTTCCAAGAAAGAATTGTCAAAGGAATATAAATTCACAGGTGGTCCCCAGTAATGTTTGGTGCATTCAGGGTAAGGAAGCCAGTATCTTCAGACAGCCATTACCACTCTGGGCCAAAGTGGACCTGGATCAACTCCACATTCCTCAAAGCCTCAAATGGGGCCTCATCACTGGATGTCTTTAAAGTAATACCCAAGACCGTATGTATGTATGTATGTATGTATGTATGTGTGTATGTGTGTGTGTATGTATGTATGTATGTATATCCAACTAAAAGCAACAAAAACTACCAAACAAACACCCACAAAGCTGGAATATTCTTGATTGGCGTTGTCCTGGATAAATCTAATATATAAAAGGCAAAATGTGTATATGTGTGTGTGTGTGTGTGTGTTTGTATGTCTTGCAAAAACTTTGACAGATATATAGGACCGTGAGGAAACTAGTATCTTTTTAAACCTTGGTCTTTCAGACAACAAATACCGAAAAGTTGACCCAAAACATTAATTGTTTCACTCTCAATTGGGCAGTTTTCTACAAGGAGGGGGGGGATCGTTTTATTTTTTTGTCAACATTTTCACAAGCCATTGTCTCCGTTAAATTGATTAGCTTTAATTTCAACACTTGTGACTTCCGGTTTTGCCATGGACGAATTGGCTAAGATGTTACGTTTTTTTTTTACCTTCTTTTTCTCCTTCGCGTTATGAGTTCGAACCTGCCTGCCTACTACCACTTTTTTTTTTAACACCTCTCTCCGCCCGGGCTACCTACTGTTGTTTTGAACCTTTTTTTTTTCTTTTTTTTTTTACATAGGCATCACCACATTATCAAGGCCCAGAGGCCACTCAAGGATAAGGGTTAAAGAGTGTACAGTAGAAATTGGACATTATAGTAATCATTAGTAATGAAAATTTGGTAAAGTTGATAACTTATATGGAATGGCTCATCAAGAACTTATTTACGTTAGACTTGAAGACAACCATATTGTAGTCAGCCGGAAAGCAGGAAAACGGAAGACAATTCCACAGGCGTGCAGTTCTAAGAAAAAAGCTTTGTTCATGGAATCTACGTTTAGGTTTAGGCACAGATAAAGAGTGGGGGGAATTATTGATAGTGTTTACAGCTAGACGAGTGTTTCTTGTGAAAGTTTGGCGAGGGGGGACCATAGATTGAAGCTCAGTCGAACACTTTCCATGAAAATAACGATACAGCAGAGACAAACTCGCAACATCTCTTCTGTGAGATAAAGGTTGCAAGGAAGAGAAAAGGACATCTCCTACGAGGCTACAAAGTCTATTTTGAACTCTATCAAGGCAGGCCAAGTCCTTTCTAGCAGCTCCAGCCCAGATGTGGCAACAGTATTCCATCCTTGGACGTACCTGGCTCTTATATAGATAGAGAATAGCATCAGCAGTGAGATATCTACTGGATCGATAGAAAGATCCCACCATTTTTCCAGCGGCCTTGGCAACAGATTTGATGTACGTGTTCCATTTAAGATCAGGAGTAAGTAATGGTCAAGCCCAGAAGCTTGTCAAAACTTGAGGCCTCCTGAAGACGAGAGCCATTCATTTCAATTGATGTCAGATGTGGATCAGAGTGTTGATGATGTAAAGAGAGAAGCTTGGTTTTAGATGCATTAAAAGTAACCAGCCATTCTTTACCCCATTGTACTACGCGCTCAAGATCAGAGGAGAGAGAATTGGAGAGAACTTGGTCGTTTACTGTCTTAGATGTGCTACCATAACTACCCATAAATACAACTTTTTTTTGGAGGGGGGGGGGGTTACTACACCACCTTCACACACCCGGGCAATGCCAGGTACCCCCGTTAGTAATATATAAAATCTAAAAGGAAATTATTTATCCTTTGGGGGTTAATTGGGTCAGGTTTTATGAGGGACAGAGATTGATGTTTTTTTTAGCCATTTTCAATGTTTCTATGTACTAAGTTGAAAAAAAAAAATGCCTTCTCATTCCTTGAGAAATTTATTATATAATTATTATATATTTGTGTACATCAAGCTAATAATACATTAAAACAAGAAGGAGGAGGAATGGGAATTTGGAGGAGAAAGGAGAGAAAGATAGAGAGATGGATAGAATATTTATACAAAGACTATTCACGTACATACATGCATACATTTTTATGCAGCAACTCCTTTAGAAAAAGCAGCATTTCAGGCTAAATCTTTTGAAACCAAATTTTAAATAGTTCATCTTTTATACAACGTTTTTCGTTTCAAAGTGTGAGTTCGCCTGAAGACACTGCTTCCCTAAAGAAGTTGCAGCAGAAACATGTATGCATATATGTAGCCAATAGTATGTGTATGAATAAATATACTATAATTACATTCTGCATGTCACCGAACACTTTTTAAAAGACAACCACACGTTTTAATACAATTGCTAATTTCAGTCGATGCAATGGCTGCCATAAGACAGAGAAGACAGTAGACCTCAGGTTTTTCCATCTAAGTGTTCTTTTTCCTAGATGCAGGTCTTATTGAAGACTGAGGGTGCATCTCTTCCAATGGATTAAACATGCATCCAAATACTAACCTGGAAATTTCTACGTCCCACGCCGCACACATACACACATAATTATACATAGATATAAATTTTTCGATAATAATCATGAAGTCTGCCCAGGAACAAGTAACATTCAGTTTTAATAGTATACTAAGCCCTTATAGATCTAGACTAGGGCTAGAAACCAGTTTTTATATAAGGATTGCAAAAACTGAAACCGATTTGCCAAACATGATTCGCGCCATTAATTTGCCTACTTGTGCCAATTGCCGATACATGCCAGTCAAGGTTACAATTTTGATAATCAATCCAACAGAAAGAGTCATTTCGGTGACCTTTTATCTGGTGGGCTGAGGCATTAATTCTGGGTAGTCCTAGGAGATCAACTCTCTCAGACCTTGCTTTCCATTTTGAGGTATAGCAAAGTTCATTGCTTACTGTTTAAAGCATTCTGATCTGGGGGTGAGGCTGAGGCTGCTCAGGCAATTTAAAAAAAAACACTAGAGTGTTCCTCTTTTAGGGGCATTGGATTGACTCTCTCCACCTTCTGACCTTGTGTCACATCTACTGTGGGAAAGTAAATAATGTTTGTAGTACACCCCTCTCCTCCTACCGCTTCACCATGAGACATTTCTATGTTGTTTTCCTTTGGAAAAATCTAATGACTGACTGCTGTCTGTTTCATTGAAACAAATCGCAACATATCAATTTCCTATTTTTGTTACACTGTTGTCACAAAAGTATTTTCTGTTACAGTGATTGGTATTTTAGATATAAAATTAGATTTTATAGCCAGTTGACTTAGGAGTGTCTTATGCCAAATTGATGGTTGAATATGGTTAAATTTGTGATCATTTTTGCATTAAATACTAATCCCTATTAATGTAATGTCATCATTGTAGATTCCGTCGCAAGGAACACAACACATTTTTTTCCAGTTGAATAACAGAACATATATTTCCATCTCTTTATTGTCATCCCCGTGTCTCTAATGTGATCTCAGTCCGTCTCTCGAACCTCTATTGTCTCAAACTTTTTATGTTGATTTTTTTTTTCCATGGACTCATGGAGCAGCAACGTCTTCAATGGTTTGGCCACGAAACACACTGCTTGATGGAAAAGCTAATTCGCAATGTAACCCTCCCTATGTTACATACCAGGAATCTTATATCAATAGCGATTGTTAATTAGTGTGAGTCTTGACAAGGTTCACACTTAGTGCAGGTCATGATAACCCAAATCTGCAAATAGAGAATCATTCTCAGAATTGAATCAAGGATGGCTGACATGTAAGATCAAAGTTCAACGGCGTAGACCAAACAGATGTAGCGGCGAGAATTCTTATGGTATCACACTTCTCAAACTGAGAGAAAACAAAGATTTTTAAATTAGTTTGACTGTGGAAGCTGTATAAAAAGATCACCAATAATGAGAGTCTCTCTGGGAAGTGCATACGAGACATACCATTGATAATGCTGTGAGGAACTTTGATAATCACTTAGTGTAAAATGTTACCTTGTCTGTATATGACTCATTTCATTTAAGTTAGGAAGTTGATTAAATAACTGCATAATTAACTGAGAACATTAGTCTGTCACATTGGTCAATTCTCTCCAAAATAAAACCTTTTAGAAATTTCTCAGCAAACGTCTCCTTGTGTCTTTCTAGATAGTATTATACTTATATCCCTCAAGTTAATCATGTCACGCTCACTTACACCTGTCTCTATTGTTCCAAAGTGTAACCAGCAGCACATTCTTAATAGCCAGACGGTGAATTGGTAATCCGAACATCTTCAAGCTTCTCGCGCCAAGACCAGTGGTTCTACTGCTCAGTCATCGCCTACACCTTCACTCGCCTACCAGTTCCCTACTCCTGTTTACTCATCTATGAGCAGCTGAATACACACTTCTGTCAAGATATAATCCCCTGAAAGTTCCAATCACAAATTCGTACAATCATGTCCAATATCCAACTCACGTGCCCAGTCACAGGATGTAACTGGACCTCCCAATCACTCCCTGAATCCCTCTCCAGTGTTTTGGCTGCTACCATGATCCTGCATGTACAAACTGCCCACCCACTTCTAGCAGTGGGGTTCGCACAACCCACAACCCTCACCCTAAAACTCAAATCATTGTCCATCAGCGCTGGTAGTAGTCCTGACCAGTGGTCTGCGTTCACAAGACATGTATAAGACTGGCATGGTCATATCTAATTTAATATGCACAACAGCACTCTTCCACTTCCACTGCTGATTCAATGAATGACATACAAGACGTGTCCAAAATGGCTGAAAAAAACTTATTGCATAGCAACAACTAGACGAAACTGCAACAATGCAGACAAGCATAAGGACCCATATAAAGGACCTATGCATGTATGAAGCCATCACTTCTGTTTCTGCCTGAATGACACAACTGTATTGAGGAGCTGAACAACGACCATTCATAAGCAAATCCACAGCTGGTCAGTTTTTTATGATGAAATTGTGATTAGTTAGCCATCTTATGCCAACTTCCTCAGGACTGTAGTGGTTCAGAATGTCGTACAAACCAAGGAAGAAACCGTCTCAGCATGACCAGGATGAACGTTGTTTCAAAAACAACAACAACAACAGGGAGGTGACTGTAGCTCAGAGGTCTATGATACGGACTGACAACCTGGGTGTGTCAAGATCGAATCCAGGTTGCACAGATAAGGATTAATTAGGGATTAGTCACCACAGTACCACATTTACTCTATAAGTTTTCTCAGAAACTACTATGCTGATCTGATTGAAATTTTGTATGAACCTTTGTTATGGTAAGATGCAAACTAAGCGTTATGGCATCCTTTCAATGCATAGTTTAGATTAGTCTCCACAATACCACATTTACTCTAGTTTTCTGGGAAATTACTGGGCTTATCCGACTGAAATTTTGTATGGATCTTTGTTATGAGAAGGTGCAAAACTAAGTATTATGATATCCATTCTATGCATGGTTAGAGATTAATAACGATTAGTATTTAATGCAACCTTATTCAATCATCAATTTGGCATAAAGCACTCATTCTAAGTCGAAGGTCATAACTTTTGTCCATTTTTAACAACAAAAAAAATATTTCAAAAATAAAATAAAAAAATGTTTTTCGACTTTATTTTTTCTTTCTTAGGAACATATGTTAAAATAATTAAAAACGGCTTGCTGTTTTGTATATAAAACACTTTCACTTAGAGACGTTGGCAATTTTCATACAGCCCCCCCCCCCCCGCATAAGTATCCAATGTCTTTCTAGAAAGAATTCTTAACAGAAAGGTATTGGAGAAACGAATGCCAACATTGTTTTGTCTTGTTCTTACAACTTAAAAGAAGAAATTTAGATATTGTAACCACATTTAGACGTAAGCAGCAAAAGTCTAACTCTTCTTGATGATGACGATAACGATGATGAGGGTGGGGGAGATTCCTAGGGCTAGAGTCGGAGCTTTTTAAAATGTCAGGAGTCGGAATGCACAACACCATTTGGACTACTGATGTCTACCCCCCCCTCCATTGTATAACAATCTCTCCCTCCTCGGCAAATAATTTTTATTTCTCTCACATTTCCTTCGTTTTGCAATAATTAAAAATAGGTTTTGTCAATTGAGACTTCATCTCCAATTTGGGACAAAAAACGGAAAAAGGAAAAACGTAAAAAATGAAAAAAAAAAAATGAAAAAAAAAAAAAAAAAAATGAAAAAACAAACAAAACAAACCCACTAACAATGGCTTAACAAAGAAGTGACACACATTCTTATATATTTTTTATACAAAACAGTTTCTTCATATTTTTACATTTAATTTCAAACCGTTTTTAATTATTTTAACATATGTTCCTAAGAAGAAAACAAAACAAAGTCGAAAAACCTTCTTTTATTTTATTTTTGAAATATTTTTTGTTGTTAAAAATGGACAAAAGTTATGACCTTCGACTTAGAATGAGTGCTTTATGCCAAATTGATGACTGAATAAGGCTGCATTAAATACTAATGCCTATTAATCTCTGACCATGCATAGAATGGATATCATAATACTTAGTTTGCTGCACCTCCACCAAACAAAAGGTCCATACAAACTTTCAGTCAGATAGGCCCATTAATTTCCCAGAAAACTAATCTAAACTATGCATCGAAAGGATACCATAACGCTTAGTTTACTGCACCTTACCATAGCAAAAATCCATACAAAATTTCAACCAGATCAACACAGTAGTTTCTAAGAAAACTTCTAGAGTAAATGTGGTATTGTGGTGACTAATCCAAGCCCTAACTTTGCATCCAATGAATACCATAATACTTAGTTCGCTGCACTTTATCACAAAGGTCCAGACAAAATTTCAGCCAGATTGTCCACTAATTTCTAAGAAATAGAGAAATAGACAGACAGGCAGATTAAGAGAAATATAATATAGATAAAATAAATCAGATATTTATACTAATAGAATTTTGTAACCAATTATCTGTAGAGTGCATGTTTTTTGTTTTTTTTACATGGTAGTCACCACTTATCAAGGCCAAGAAGCCACTCGGGGATAAGGGTTATTGCGTGTACAGTAATCAATGGGATAGTATTGTAGTAATGTGTGCGTGTATTTCTTGTATCAACGTAACTTTCATAATTGCACATAAAGTTATTATTTTCATTTACTTTTTATTCAATACTAGCCTGGGTGCCCGGCGTTGCCCGGGTGTTTGGAGGCGTGTGCTGAGAAAAAAAAGAAAGAAAAAGTGGTAGTAGGCAGGATCGCAGACTCGAACCCGTACCGCGAAGGAGGAAAAGAACATAAAAAAAAAACAAAAAAAAAAACGTTTAAATTAAGGCTAGTCAATCGAAAAGAGGGGATGACTTTCGAAAATATTGGCGAAAAAAGCGACGAGAGTAAAGGAATTAATGTTTTTAGCCAATTTTTCGATATTTGCCGTCCGTGAAAATTTGTCGCCTTTATCGAAAGTTTTAGGCAGACATACATACATACATACATACATATATACATTTAAACAGACAGGTGAGATTTATATTATAGACTAGCGTGGGTGCCCAGCGTTGCCCGAGTGTTTGGAGGTGTGTTGAAAAAAAAAAGTGGTAGTGGGCAAGCAGGCTTGAACCCGTGATGCGAAGTCAGAAAAGAAAGTGAAAGAAAATCTGACATCTTACCGCTACATTATGACGCGACAGGAAGTGAAAAGCATTCAAATTTAGCAATTAAAAAGATCTATAATTAAACTCTAAAAACTTACAGAAGCAAAAGCCAAGCGATTCCTTATATAGTACTAGCCTGGGTGCCTGGCGTTGCCCGGGTGTTTGGAGGTGTGTGTTGAGCAAAAAAAAAAAAAAAAAAGTGGTAGTAGCATATCACGAAGGAAGAAAAAAATGTGAAAAAAATAACAAAAAAAAAAAAAACGACGTCTTTGCCACTGTGTCCATCGCTAAACCGGGAGTGGTGAAGGTTTAAATTAAGGCTAGTCAATCGAAAAGAGGGGATGACTTTCAAAAATATCGGCGAAAAAGCAATCCTTTTCTTGTAGAAAAGTGCCCAGTTGAGGGTGAAGGAATTAATGTTTTTAGCCAATTTTTCGCTATTTGTCGTCCGAAGGGCCGAGTTTCAAAACGATACTGATCTCATGAAAATCCGTTGCCTCTGTTGAAAGTTTTAGGCAGACATACATACATACATACATACATTTAAACAGAAAGGTGAGATTTAAATCATAGATGCCTAGAAAGAATCGTGGAAGAGTGTAGAAAAAATGTAAACCACAAAAAGATATGATGGATAATGTATCTCCCTGAACTTCCAGATTAATCAGCCGGTTAAAAAAAGTAATAAGAAACAGTTAATACAGTAGAATCCTAGGATACGATTTTTTGAGCTATGATGTGGAATACAATATTTTTCCGGCTCCTTGTTAAGGTATTTTCCCCGCCTTATGGTGCTATTTATAATGTTATTTGATTATATACATATGCATTATATACCATACTGCATTTTATTAGTAATTTTTAATGCCATATCTCAGGGTTTGACTGTATATGATGGATGATTTAATGTTTCTTGATTTTGAGATGAGGACTGATAATTCATATTTGGATTCTTCGGACTACTGTTCTCATCTTGAGTCTTATTCGCACAGTGCAATTGATGTAACCTTTGACCTTCTTCATGTGTATCTTGTCGAACTTGGGAATCTACACAAAATTTCAAATGGAACTCTTTAGTTAATCAATGGCGGGAAGTATGCTCTCATTCTGTCAGCCATGATTTGGGTAGAAGTTACAAGTAATTTGCAACTGTATTTTTTGCGTGTCACCTACACTGGGGATTGAACCTTCAAAAGAGTTTATCTTACAACTGAATTTTACCAAGTACTTTATCTGTTATGTACTATACACGGATTCTTGATTTTTGCAATCTTGCCGGCTCTCTTTCTACAAACTGAGCAGAGAAACTTTCTATGGGATTTTTAACACGACAACCATTGATTGCTTTTATCTTTGTAGCATTCACTTTCAGATCTTTACTTTCCATAGCATTTCGACAAATCTTTAACTCAGCAAATAGGTTTTCTCATGTTTCACAGCTAAGTACTAAATCATTAACACCGCATACAACATATGTTCAAAAAAACCTATACAAAACTCTCTGGAAATAATCCAAACACACAAATGAGAAACAACAAACTCAATACAGAACTTTGATTTACACCCACTGCCTCTTAATGTGCTGTTAATTCTTACACGACTGGCCATTTCTGTACATTGCTTCACGCCTTTCTCTCTAATTCCTCGACACCAAAAACCAAAGTCTAGGCCCGTAGCCTTGAGTCCCTAAGGGGCATAGGCCATCTACATATTTGTAGATGCTTTTGTAGCGGCTGTTCTTTTTACGGGGTGAGAGTGCTGGCCCCACGCCCAACCTTCCCAGAAGGTACATACAGCGCCTAGCCTTCCCAAATCGTCACCCATCTGATACTGGGCAGGTTCAATATTGCTTAACTTCGGTGATCAAGCGAGAACAGGTGTGTCAACGTGATTGTGCTGTACTAAAGTCTAGGCCAGGGGTCTCCAAAGTTTTCAAACATGGATGGGAGAGGAGGACGCCATATTGATGACTTTTTAGTGTTGCATGGGCCAAAATAAAAATGATCTGGATATTATTAATGGGACGATTCCACCCCCCTCCCCCCAATTCCGATATAATTATTGATTTCTTACTAAACTTCCGATTTTGATTCTTATAGGTCTCTTCATATTTAACGATAGAGTTGCAGTTTTCCCCCAATTGTTGTAAAAACACATGTTAAATGTGCAGATATTTTCTCAAATGTAAAAATACACTTGGAAGGGAGGTTATCTATAGATTTTAGTTTCACTGTTAGTTTAAAATCAATAAATATTATTTTATCATTGCTGCCAGGAGTGGAAGATTTTACAATAAACAAAATAAAATAAAAGAGCCAATCAATTAAAAGAATCATTTTTGACATAGGAAAATAGGCACAAATTTTTCCGATTCCGATACTCCTAAAAATTCTGATTTTTCCAATTCCCAATTCCAATTGATCGTTCGACCACTATGAGGTATTTTTTATACGGTTTTTCTCATTAGTTTTACTTTTTTAGTAAAACTGGTTCTCCCAAACCTCATTCTTTAAATCATTTTCTGAACAAAAAAAAAAAAAAAGAAGAAAAACACTATTTTCACACATTTCAATTTAAAAAATTTTTCCTGAATATTTTTTTACATTTTCCATCAGAGTTTTGCGGGCCAGATTAAAGACTGACTGACCAGATCTGGCCTGCGGGTCATAGTTTGAGACCCCTGGTCTAGATCATTTCTGAAATGGCCTTTTCCTTGTTAATTGTTGTATAAAGTTGGTACTATAAAGTTCTAGGTGGTCCACCCTCCCAGGCTTTGCCTTCTCTTTTTTGAGAAGAAGTTAATTCATTGCTAATCATCTGATGTGTACATACCAGAGAATGCCAACAGAGTTGTCCAAATATTTTTGCAAATCAGAGTACTTCTCTTCAGGAAGCATGATTCTTTAATCCTACTTTTTCAACCCTAGTGTCATCTTTCTCACCATGGGAGAGAGATAAATACCCATTTGTCGGTAGTTTATGCAAAGCCCACCTGACAACCTACCTTGGCACTATCAAACGATTTCTGGAGATCCACAAAAACAAAATATATGCACTTATTTTTAATGCTGTAAACTTTGCCAGCCGAGCAATGCCAGATAACCTTGCTGGCATAGAATAATTTAAAAAGGAACCTAATGAAGTCAAGAAGAAATAAATCTCATTGTTTCTGAATTTTTGAGATGAGGATTGATAATTCTCATCATTCGGATTATCCGGACTACTGTTCTCATCTTGAGTGTTATTTGTACAATGTTTCTGTCACTGTAACCTCCAACCTTCTTCAGGTGTATCTTGTCAAACTTGTTGACAGAAGAATGGTAGAGAGTAAGACATTGCCAAGAAGCAGTGCATATACTGGGTGATGATCACCTATTAAGGCAGCCTACACCATCTATTATATACATGGCAAAATGTGTGTGTGTGTGTGTGAGTGTGTGTCGCAAAAACTTTTGACAGATGCGTCAGACAGTGACAAAATTGGTATTTTCTTTTTTTTACAAGGAAATCACCACTTATCAAGGCCCGGAGGCTACTCAGGGATAAGGATTATTGCATGTACAATAATCAATGGGATAATATCGTAGTAATCGAGATCTGATAAAGTGTCTTACTTAAGGGGGCGGTTTATCAGGAACTTGTTTATGCTGGACTTGAAGACATCCAAGTTGTAGTCAGGTGGGAAACAAGCAAACGGAAGAGAGTTCCACAGGCATGCACTTCTAAGAAAGAAGCTTTGTTCATGGAATCTACGTTTTGATGTAGGCACAGATAAAGAATGGGGAAAATTACTGACAGTGATTTCAGCTAGATGGGCGTTTTTCGTGAAAGATTTGTGAGGGGGGGGACCAGACATTGGAGCTCAGACGAGCACTTCCCACGGAAATAACGATAAAACCACGACAGGCTTGCAACATCTCTTCTGTGGGAGAGAGGTTGCAGAGAAGAGAAAAGGGCATCCCCCACTAGGCTACAAAGTCTATTTTGTACTCTGTCAAGGCAGGATAGACTGTTTTAGCAGCTCCTGCCCAGATATGACAGCAGTACTCCATCCTTGGATGTACTTGGCTTTTATATAGATAGAGAATTGCATCAGCAGTGAGATATCTACTGGAGCGGTAGAAGGATCCCACCATTTTTCCAGCGACCTTGGCAACAGATTTGGTGTACGTGTTCCATTTCAGATTAGGAGTAAAGGTCAATCCCAGAAGCTTGTCAAAACATGGAGTCTCCCCAAGACGAGAGCCATCCATTTCAATTGATGCCAGATGGGGATCAGAGCGTTGATGATGTAAAGATAATGGTATTGTTTTAAAGCTTGATGTCTCGGATGACAAATATCCAAAAACTGGCCAAAAGCATTAATTCTTTCACCGTCAACTGGGCCATTTTTTACAAGGAGGGGTCACTTTTTTTGTTGACATTTTTGCAAGTCATTAAAACCTTGTATGAACGACGTCGCATAAAAGACATTATTTCCACCGCCTGAGACGTCACAATCAATAAGACCGTTTGCTTTTTTTCACCTCCTTTTCCTCCTGTGCGTTATAGATTTGAGCCTGCTTACTACTCCTAATTTTTTTTTTTTTTTTCTGCTCAACCAACACCCTTACACACACCCAGGCAATGCCAGGCCCCCAGGCTAGTTAATTATAAATATATAAATATAATTATAAAACTTTGGACCGTCCGGGTGCCTTGCTTGCTTGTCTGCTTGGTTGAATTATGATTGGTTACTTATGATTGGTTGAATTATAATAAAGTTGTATTCCTGTTTATTTGTTCGCAATTTAATAAATATCTACAAAAAGTTACAGTTTCACAAATAAATTTTCATACTAAAAACAAACTTATATACATATCTATTCCAGCGCAATTTCAATATATACTATTTATTCAAAAGAAATAGACATTTAGTGAGTAACCTCATTTGCATATCACGTTAAAGGAAAACTATTTTGATAATTAGCTCGATGTTATTAGTTGTTTGTTACAATAAAATCGTTTTGTTTTATTTAGAAATATTATTTAAAGTTGATTTCATTTATTTTTGATTCAATTTATTTTCCTTTATTAATAGTTCACAACTGTTGCATTTTAAACCGGAAGTAAGCTTATTTATTTAAGCTATGAGAGTTATTTCCCCTTTAAGCTATGAAATTTACTTCACGTTTAATTACCATAGAACAAGATAGATGTGCTTCCCTAAATCACTTTTCATAACAGCTTAGGATAATCAGTGTATCTTAAATAGTATGTGACTTATGTCTCCACGTAGCAATATGCTTTGACTGGGCAAAGCCGGGTATATACAGCTAGTACGTACGTACGTACGCACACACACACACACACACACACACACACACACACACACACACAGGATTAAAAAAAAAATGCGCCCAAATCATCACCTGGTGTATCAAAAACAAAAAAAACATTATAAACATAAGCACATGCATTGTATAGAGATTTAAGTTTCATTTCATACTTTATAAGTGCTCGATGTGACCACCACCGACAGTGAGGACAACATGAAGCCGATATAGGAATTCCTCCCAAATGTACCCTGGCATGTCATGGTCCACTGTGTTGATTGCAGCTACTCAATCTTTCAAGCCATCAATACTTGCTGGAAGTGTTGGAACATAAACTTGGTATTTAACATGCCCCCACAAGAAAAAAAAAATCACACACACTGAGGTCGGGGGATCTGGCAGGCCAAGCACAGAGAGCAAGGTCTTTAGCACCTCTCCTCTCAATCCATCGCTGAGGCACGTTTTTATTCAGATAAGCTCTTACCCCAAGATACCAATAGAATGGTGCTTCATGTTGGTGAAAAATCATTCATATCTGCCAGCTTTGGAGCATTTCAAGATAGGTTTGGTCTGTAATGGTATTTTCTTCAAAGAAAAAGGAACCTTAAACCTCGTCTTGAGGAAGCACAGAAGACGTTCACTTTAAGGGAATTTCTTGCACACTTAACAGTTTCATGTGGGTGATCTATTCTCCAAATGCACACATTGTGATGATTCACTGTGTCACTCAAATGGAAAGTCGTTTCACCACTAAAAACTAAACCCAAAAAGAGAATTTCATCACCTTCCTCCATCTCCAGCACTGACTCATAGACTGTCCTCTGCATCATTTTATCTTTAGTAAGTTCTTGGACAAAACTTAGTTTGTATGGTTTCATGTGTGTTTCTTTAACACGCACCAGACAGTGGTATGAGGGATGGCAAACTGAAGACTTGTTCAATGTACAGGCTGACGTAAGCTTCTTCTCAAATGCATTATGAATTCTATCCACTTGCTCCTCTGTAACATATGGTCTTCCAGGCCTCTTTCCTTTGCACAGGCACCCACTCTCTTTAAACTGTCTAACCCACCGTCAATTGCTCTCACAATGGGGCAGATCAATGCCAGTTGTGTTCTGAAAGCACGTTGCATCATGACAATGGCATTTGTTTTTGCAAACTGAAGCATGCAAAATGCCTTCTGCTAAACAGTTGCCATTTTGATTAATCTTCCCACAATTCAACTGCACAGGAAGTTATACTAATGACAGCAATGAAACTGACACCCAATTAAATAACTACTCTATCAAATAACCACTGATTCAATCCATTACAAATGCTATATATCTGAAAAAACTGTAATGATTTTGGCATATTCTTTTTGAAATAACCTGTGTGTTTGTGTGTGTGTGTGTGTGTGTATAGATATATATATAATTTATTTTTACATAAACATTTGGGTATTCCTACACATTCACTAATTGTTTCAGTCAATTAGTTGTAAGGCTTGAACTTTTGTAAAAGCAACATCTCCTAATGAGGTCCCTAGTTTGTTTCAATTGACCGAAACATACTCATGAATGTGTAGCGATACCCAAATTTTTATGTAAAAATAAATAAAAAGCATATCTTCCTCTTCCTTAGTATTGAGCACTCTTACATAAACCTCGTTAGATTCATTGGATGTTTGACCTCAGAATTATATTCACCTGGAATAAATAAATAATACATATATTTACTAGCAGGCCACCTAGCACTGCCTGGTCCTAAAATAAGCTTAAATGTGATATTTTGATTGATGTACATTTTGTATTTATTATTATATTGGACCCAATATATAGTAATTATTTAAAAAGTTAAAAAAAAAAATGACCCGTGCACCACCACCGAGAATCAAAACCAAAACATTTAACTTATAATTTACTTTTTCCTTGACGTTAATGCCCGAGCTATGAAAACATGTTTCCTGCAAGGCTAAAAATTAAAACACAAACCAATAGCGATTACGTTATGCATGTATATTTGTAATGCCGTTGTTCGACCTTCACCGGGCAAATTTCAATTTTTAATTTTCACACCAATTTTCCTCAGCTAAAACCCAAATATAAAGTTTCGCATGGGTTCGAATACCTTATATATTAAGTTTCATGTCTGTAAATCAAAACCTGATAGAGGAGTTTGGTAAGCAAAATTTTTTAAACATATATATGCATACATAAATATATACAGAAACAGTTTTCTGTTTACTATAACCATTTTACGCAAATATGCAAGTATAAATCATATAGAACATCTGCATGAGTATAATTACATGTAATAGTTAAATAACGATGATCATTCCATAAGAAAACCAAAAAAAAACTAATAAGGAATTAATTAAAATGAATGCTTAAAAGAATATGCAAATTAGCTAGATCTTTTGCAGATGAATGCAATTCCAATTATAACAAAGTTTTATTTTCTTTTTAAATAAGCAGAAAAAAGGTTCGCCTTTTTTCTGTTATCAAAGTGTCAGCTGAGGTTCCTTTACAAACCAAAGTGGAACGGGTAGTCTATGAACTAGACAGGGTTGGGAAGGTCCTACTAACCACTGCTTGTATTTTTTCTTCCTCTGCCCTCGACTCAAATGAATTATTGTATTACCGTTATTGTTATCTGTTTTTGTTTTTACATGCTAATAAAAAATGTTTTAAAAATTGAGTGCTAAGTAGGACGTCCCGAAGTACAAAAGGGAGAATGCGGTATTATGGTGGAAGAAGATTCTAGCTAAGATAAACTTTTATTTAGTTCTAGAGTGACAAGGATGACCAACGACCCCCATTTTTCCCGCCTTTTGAGTTGGCCTTACGCCTAAGTTTTTTGTTTTTGCCTGAAGAAAAGATTTAATATCTCAAAGTGTAGTATCTGTTCCGGTAGATACTGCAATACCACATATAAGACAATTGCTCTTGTAGCAATCAGTTATTGGTCAATGTAGGGGAACCCTTCATACCAATTATCACTATCCAGTTCCTCCACAATTAAAAAACAGCCTTGTGCCTAATTTGCTCAGTGGAGAAGCAAATAAATAACTAAATAAATAGAAAAAAGGTTTTTTAATATGGATATACGCACAAAGAAAAAAAAATTTATAGGAGTATATATATATATATATATATTACTCCTATAAATTTTTTTTTATCTATATATATATATATATATATATATATATATATATATATATATATATATATATATATAGATAGATAGATAGTAAAAAATAGTGATTTATAGTGATAAAAAGTACAGATCTACATCTAAAAACCAAAATACATTCTAGAATTGTCCACAAGGATCCGTGGCATAAAGTACCTAATAAAAATTCAGTTGTCTTATAGAGGCTAAAGGTTCAATCCCCAATACGACACTAAACATACCATTGCGCATTACTTAGAACTTTGACCTCGTCACGGCTGATGGAATGAGAGCATACTACTAAAGGGTCGCCATCTTGGTTACTGATCTGAACTACGCCGCTACAATGTCTCAAAACTTAACAGGTTATGCGCCCAGCCACCGTCTTTTCTTTGACGGGTCAGAATCTAAATTCGAATTGTGGCAGGTAAAATTTCTGGGATATCTAAGGATTCGAAAGCTACACAAAGTCATACAATCTACAACAGAGAATCCAAACGACCCCGAATTTCTCGAAAAAAATGCAACTGTTTTTGCAGAACTGATTCAATGTTTAGACGATAGAAGTCTGTCTCTGATTATAAGAGATGCACTGGATGATGGGAGGAAAGCATTGAACATATTACGAGAACATTATTTATCAAAAGGGAAACCGAAAATAATATCCCTATATACAGAATTAACCTCTTTAAAATGTAACAAGGATGAAACGATCACCGACTACGTCATAAGGGCAGAAACAACCGCCAATGCCTTAAAACTCTCAGGTGAAATAATAAGCGATAGCTTGTTGATATCAATGACCCTCAAGGGACTTCCAGAGTTTGACAGATAGTACATCTTAAGAAAACGTATTGGCTACGATGAAAGATGTGGCCAATTATACAGGGTGGAACGATAAAATTGTTGCCCTACCAAAGACAAGATGATTCCATTTCCGTTTGATGAAAACCATCTACTAGATGTATTCCACTGTACAACTCTACTGATCCAAGTTATGACAACAGGACCATTTCCAGCAGTCTCAAAATGCATCGCTGGATTGTCACAAATAATAGGGATGTGCCCAGGGTGATGAAAACAAAGTTTCCGGCCACGGTTATAGCCTTACGTGGGGTTTCACACTATGCCACCTTACATCTTCGAAGTCGGATTGAAAGTCGACACCAAAGTGTACCTGGATGTACTGAAGAGTGTGGTGATCCTCTGGTGCAATCAGCTGGCAGATCCTGGGTATGGCAGCAGGACTGTGCCGGTCCACAAGTCCAAAGAGACCCAAGCTTTGCTTCAGAAGGAGTGCTATGACTTTGCACCCTTCTCTCATGTGCCCTCCTCCTCCCTCAACCTCAACCCATAGGACTACTTCGTTTGGTCATACGTTGAGAACATTACCAACATGACCTCCCACAAAACTAAAGCCAGCTTGATTGCCGATATTGGCCGAGCTCCTGCTGGCGCTTGTGGAAAAGGCATGCTCCCAGTTCTGGACCCGTATTGAGGTGGTGATTGAGGCTGAAGGTGGCTACATTAAATAAATGTTAGCTTTACTACATAATCAAGTTACCTGAATTGATTTTTTCAATAAAAGTTTTAAAATAAAGCTGTAGTGTTTTCTTTAGGGCGACACTTCTATCGTTCCACCCTGCATTTATAGCCAGAATGAATCGATCAAATACCAGAATTGATGTGAAAAATATACTGAATCTCTTTGAATTTTTTAGTCATAGCTTTTTGCTTTATCAAAATGAAAATAGTAGACAGAATACTCTGAATAAAACAAATTATTGTTGTGGGGATTCACTCATACACAAGATATGAACTCTTCCGAACAGTATAAACATACCAAGAGATACCAACTCACATGGTGTATTTCGTAGTCCACCATATTTTATTATTTTTTTTTAATTACATTTTCACCCCAAACAACGCACATTCCTACTTTGAAGTAGGGAGCTACTATCAGGGACATAAGCTACATGAAGTACTATGTAGGGGATTGGGCAGTAAGATGTCTGTTCACATTACACTTGAACTTCTGCATGTCAGTACAGTTGGGGAAGCAGGGACCCGGAAGGCAGTTCCAAAATCTAGTAGTTCTGGGGAAGAAACTACTGGAGTAGAAAGCTCTCTTACATATACAGATCTCTACTGTGTAGGGGTGGGATTTAGCTGCTTGTCGGGTTTGTCGGGGGTATTTACGTTAAGGGGGGGGTACAAGTGCTTGTAGTTCGTCAGAGCATTCACCGTTAAAGTACTTGTAGAACAGGCAGAGGGATGCAACATTTTGTCGATGGGACAGAGGCTGATGCTTAGATGACAGTTCAGGACCTATTAGGTTGGCGACTCTTTTGAACCTTGTCTAGAAGTGCGAGACGAGTAAAACATGCACCAGATATTGGCGTTAATCACTACGACTCTCGATCTCTATATATTCTGTCACGTTGTAAATACAAATACCGTTTTTTAAACTATATCCGTGTTCAAGTCTTTCTTAGCGACCCTTTCACACCACAACAATTATCAATCCTCATCTCAAAAATTCAGAAAGATTCCAGAGGTCGACAAGATGCATCTGAAGAAGGTTGGAGGTTATATCGACCGAAACGTTATGAGAATAACACTCAGGATGAGAACAGTCATCCGAGTAATCCATACTGTTTCCAGTTTCTTGATTTCTTGTGCACGATCCATGAAATAGAGCGTGCTGACGCTAATGGCTAGTGGACAATCGGCAACACTACCCGCTGAACCGAACATTTTCTGGGCATTTCAAATGTTAACAGGTTCTTAAGAGCATCGCACATTGATTTAAATCTCGGCCACACAGGAGAACGCACATATGTAACAAAATCGACTTTGAAATCTAGTGGAAGCTGTTCTCTTCCTTTCTCTATAGCCTCTCTCTCTCTTGCAAGAGACGTTGATGGTCTTTCTCTAGTCTATCATTATTTTTATCCTTGTAAAACATTCACAGCAAAAACCCGTCTAGCTACAACCACTGTAAGTAATTTTCATTTGTTCCTATGTATGTCTGAAACTAAACAAAGCGTTCATGGGCTAAGTTTCTTTCTTAAAACTACCCGGAGGTAGAAGACAAAACCATGGAGTTGCTTCTTAGCTGATTACAAAATTGTATAATTTATTTAATTATTTGCGAACTATTATCCTTGTTGTGTTATGACTTTTTGGCCAATTATTCCTCTGGCCTTCGTCAGGTTAAACTCAACGAGATACGAATGTCGAATCCTCCAACTACATCCACAGAATTACTGCCTTCCATAGTCGTTGTCATCTCAACACGGTTTGGCCAGCTAACCCTCTGACTGGCTTTGGGTGGGATTGAAACCACTACCTCCAGAAAATGCTCACCCGGAATTGTAGATATTCCGCATGCATCTCTATCCACAGTGACACGGGCCCCGAAACAACAACTGGAAGATGAGTTTACAAATAATTAAATAAATTATAAAAATTACTCATCTAAAAAAATCATCCCAAATTAATTCAATAATACAAAATGGTAATTTTAAAGTTTTAACAAATTCTTGTAGAGCCGTTCATTCAGAATTATAACTCCGGCTGATAAGACGATCACCAAAGTGTCCATGCACATTAAATAGCAATAAAATAAAGATTGCCCAAAAAACCGTCAGTTATGAATTGAAAGGTGAGAGAAAGAGAGAAAAAGCAAAAAGGGGGGAGAAAAGGAAGGAGAGAAAGAAAAGGGGGAAGAAAAGAAGAGAGAAAAAGAAAAAGGGAGAGAAAAGGAGAGAGAAAGAAAAAGGGGGAGAAAAGGAGAGAGAAAGAAAAAGGGGGAGAAAAGGAGAGAGAAAGAAAAAGGGGGAGAAAAGGAGAGAGAAAGAAAAGGGGGAGAAAAGGAGAGAGAAAGAAAAAGGGGAGAAAAGGAGAGAGAAAGAAAAAGGGGAAGAAAAGGAGAGAGAAAGAAAAAGGGGGAGAAAAGGAGAGAGAAAGAAAAAGAGGAAGAAAAGGAGAGAGAAAGAAAAAGAGGAAGAAAAGGAGAGAGAAAGAAAAAGGGGAAGAAAAGAAGAGAGAGAGAGAGAGAGAAAGCAAAAGGGGGGAGTGAAAAGGAAAGAAAGAAAAAGGGACAAGAAAAGGGGTAAGAAAAAGAGGGAGAAAGAAAAAATAAAGAGAGAGAGAGAGAGAGAGAGAGAGAGAGAGTGTGTGTGTGTGTGTGTGTGTGTGTGTGTCTCGTTTTACACTGACATTATCTTTCGAAGTTCACTTAATGTAACCTAAAAAAAATAAAGGAAGTTCGACATTCGCGTTCGGTTGCATTAAATAAATTGAAAAATTTGTTTGAAAAGATAAAGCTCAAATAATAAGGATAGAAAAAGCCGGCTGGTATCCAGCATTACTTACGACAAAGCAATCGGCTGACCTAATTTCACTCTTTGCTCCAATCATTTACTATTTGACGTTAGTAGCATTTTTATTTATTTATGTGATGGAGCGGAGAATAATTGCCGTAAAATAATAAAATTAAAAATAATATCACGGACTTAAAAATCCCAAAAGAGGGCGAAAAACTAAAAAATAAAAAAAAGATTCGATTAATTTTTTTAACCAATAACAATCATTATTTTTATAAGTTATTTTTAGTATTTTACGCTATTGAATTTTGATTTCAATTATAAAGTCACGAAGAGGCGAGAAACACGAAAAGAGGTCAATAAATCCATATAAGAAGAAATATTTATTATTAAAATTTTATGTTTTTAAATGTAATATTAGAGGTTGGTGGGGGTATAAGGATTACAACAATAGGAATGGTGTAGTGCAATGGTTTTAATTGAATTCGACGAGCCGGTTTCGAATTTTATCGGGATTATCATTTTCACTAAAAAAAAAAAAAAAAAAAAAAAAAAAAATACTCTTGAGGAATATGAAAATCTCCCCTTCAGTACACGAAACTCTCGAGAACAACTTCTCTATAAAAAGGAAAAGAAAGAACGGATGTTGTCCAGAATTACCCCTCTATATTAAAAAAATAAAAGAAAAAGAAAAAGAAAACTATATCATCTATGTACCTGTGATGAACGAATTACGTAAATTAATCAATTAGTTTTATTTTTAAATAAGAAAATCAAATTTTATGAATATTCGGGAATGACTGTTTTACCTGCTATTAAAAAACAAACAAAAAAAAAAAAACACTTAAATCTATGAAAAAATTTAAAAAAAAAAAAGAAAAAGAAAGAAAAAATAAGAGATAACTACAATAATTAAAACTTGTGAGATTTTGTAATGCCTACGAATTCCCATTAATTGCTTAACATGATTTCCTTTATTAAAAATAAAACTACTTGATCAATTTACGTAACTTTTGGAATATGATATTTCCGTTTCGTCACGAGAACATAAAGATTTTTTTTTCTTTTGGTTGTTTAATATAATTTTGGACAATAAATAAATCTGTTTCCGGCATTGTTTTCAGTCGCAGTGGATTTATGTTCAACTGACAACTGTCGGTTCCGGTAAAGCGCAGTTTGGAATTGGGCAACCCTTACCTCACTAGTTTCTCGTGTCTGAAAATGTGTGTGTGTGTGTGTGTGTGTGTGTGTGTGTGTATATATATATATATATATATATACACACACACACACACACACACACACACACACACACTGACGCGGGACTAGTAGCGTATTAAAAGAACTTCCTAATTGAAAATACGACATGAACGAGCTGAAGTTACACCAGATCATGTGACGACAACCTTTACCGTAAATTGTTCACTTGCTAAAATAGACGCATTTCTCCTTTTTATGGCAGTTTTTTTTTTTTTTTTTTTTTTTTTAAACGTTTTCTCATTAAAATCTACCGAAATTAGTCTTAATTCAACAGTCGCTTAATCTCAGAAATTTAAAGAAATAATAATCATCATAACATTTTAAGTAAAAGTCTGGGGGAAAATCGTCTACAAGAAATTCTCTATATTTATAAAATTAGTGTATGTGTGTGTTTCTTATTACACACTAATTCAATTATTTACGAAAATCAAAAATAAAATCGCGTAAAAGCAATAACATGAATTGAAATCACACACACACACACACACATACACACGATACTTAAGCAGAATACAGACAATTCTGAATTAATAACGTTATCCTTTAGAAACACATTCTTTTTTTTGTTGTTGCTATTTTTTTTTACCATCTCCACAATTTTCTTTAAAATGACGACTTTTAAACGGTTTTCGACTATGCTGAATAAGAAAATCTCATTTAAATCTTGCGGAGACACGTAGTTTTCGAGATATAAAGACCTGTATTATGCACTATAATTCACTGGCGGCCATGTTTGCACGCGCGTGCGATAAACAAATCTACTCTGTCCGACACTGTCACCTAACGGAAACAAATCCACCTTTTTTTTTTTCACACCCGAAAACCTGGTAATGTGCATGCGTGTAAAACAAAACAATTATGACTTTTTTTCATTTCCTTGAGTAATTTTACGTTAAGAACGGCTTTTGGAATAAAAAAAAAAAAAAAAATTTTTTTTAAGAGGATGAAAAAATATTTTCCTCCAAATTTAACTGTGATATTTGTTGTCAGCATACCTGAAAACCTAGAAAAGTTGACATTTCGAATGTAGATGGTGAATTGGCGCGCTAGTACAAACATGGTCTTTATATCTCGAAAAATACTTGTTTCTGCAAAATTTAAACGAGATTTTCTTATTCAGCATAGTCGAAACCCTAAATAAGTCGTTATTTTAAAGAAAATTGTGGCGGTCGGTGGGCCTAATATAAAAATTTCCCTTTTTTTTATTTTATCATTCTGTACTTTCATTTAACAATTTAATAAACAAGATAGTATATTTGTTATTAGATTAAATATGTTTAAAATACCGTAAAAATTGAATTCAACTTGAAAACCCCATCTAAAAATTTAACAAGGTACGTATTCTGCGTAAGTACAACGAAAAAAAAAACTATTAAAACCTAATTATGAAAATAAATCCGACAGAATGCATTTCCATTTCTTAGTAAGCATGTCAGCCATTAGAAAAAAAGCAAAAAAAAAGCAATGAATTACTTCGCAACCCTTCAAAATTTGAACGGAATTTGGAAGTCTTTAAACTGTTGAATAGAAAGTCATTTAAACCGACTTTTAAATTTTTAGCAAATCCTCATTAATGTTTTGGGGAATATTTTTACACTCAATAATTGTATTAAAAAAAAAAATCTAAAATTATAATTTTATGAAAATTTACTGACGGAACGATACCATAATAATTAAATTTAATTTCAAAATCCTAATTTAAATCAATAATTTGGTAAAAAAAAAAAGAACAAAATAAAAACGAAAATATTTACGGTATTTATTATTTAAATTTCAACACTTCGTAGGACGTCCGATTTTATTGCAAAACTGATGTTTTAAAAAAATATTTCCTAGTTTAAATATTTTTCTTTATATATAAAACAATTAAGAGAAAAGGTAAGAGTGAAAGTAATGAACGAAACTACTAATGCAGAATACGGACCGTACTGAAATAATAACGTTATTATTCAGAAACACATTAACATAGATGGAGGGTGGGGGCGTTTTGTAACTATTTAATACTTAACATTAATAAACAAAAAATACCGTGGTCAATTTTTACAACGTGCCCCCACTGCATTATAAACACCACAAAACCTCCCATGTTAAGAACGGCTTTCGGAATAACCCCCAACCTCCCCATGTTAAGAACGGCTTTCGAGGTGGTGGGTGTTTATTCCGAAAGCCGTTCTTAACATGGGAAGTTGGGGTGCTTGTAATACGTCGTAAAAATTGACTGATACCGTAAAGTTAAATTTAACTTAAAAATCTTATCTAAAAAAAAAAAAATAAATAAAAAACAGCACGATCAGTATTTATTTCTGCCTTAGTACTCAAAAATGAAAATAAAAATGAGTCTCGGGCAAAACGCCGGGTATATATATCTAGATAATTTAGAATTTCACTTTTTTAAATAAGAATAAGGATAGAATAAAAAATAGTAAGAACATTGATTAATGATTGAATAATAATAAATTAAAATCGAAAGAGAAAGTAGGAATTACGCGCTCTTTTCTCTCTCTCTCTCTCTCTCTCTATATATATATATATATATATATATATATATATATATATATATATATATATATATATATATAAGCACAAGAAGACAAACTACAAGAACGGTATAGAATTGAATTTGACTCTTTCCTTTTAGAGAAATGTCGTCAGCCACCCACACACAAGAGCTGAAATAATAAAGAGAGATGCTTGCGCGTGTACACACACACACACACGAGAAAAAAGACCGGGTGCTGCCCGGGATTGAATGAGGAACCCTATACCCTTTTGCAACCAGCCCATAACGTCATATAAACTTTATTTATTTATTTATTTAAATTTTCATTTTACATTAAATTTTTAGAATGGAGTTCAATGATGGTCTCAGTGTTGATAAGCTCAAGTAAACGTGACATTAACTGAAATAAATTTCGATTGATTACTATTTAATCCCTTCCAGGCACACCCTGCTTTTCCCGGGAATCACCGAGGATCTCGGTGAACTCCTGTCGCAAGTCATAATCTTCGATATTAACATTTGTTTTTAGTTCCTATAATTTTCGAATCGCCACTGTTAACTCTTTCTTTCAGAGAGAGAGAGAGAGAGAGAGAGAGAGAGAGAGAGAGAGAGAGAGGGGGGGGCAAAAAATACAATAAATAAATAAAATAAAAAAAATAACTGTTACCAAGGCAAGAACAAATAACGGCGCTTCTATAGAATTTGGATGAGATTTTGTAGTTGATAATTGGAGTTTTCAGATACAAAAAAAAAACAAAAAAACAATGGTTTCAACTGATTTTTTTTTGTAAATTCTAATAAGTTACAATGGTAGCCTCCAAATTATGCAGTCGAAATTACCTGAATATTACTGAATTACAACTTTAATCGTGTTAGCAGGTGAAAAATTTCCGCCATCTTGTTTAAATCAAAATGGAAAATTACCTCCCTTTTGAACTCTCCTGTGTCTTAGGATCGTTTTCATCAAATTCTATTTTTTTTTTTCTTTAATAAATAATTTTCTACCCTATCCATTTTCGTAATTTTTGGATATAATCATCTTTAAAATACGAGGAATACGTAGATATCCTTGTTTTCATGTGAAATTCAGTTTTACAATTTCCGAAATTTCGTCCCAATAGTGTAGAAGCGCCAAAATAATTATTACCAAAAAAGCCAAAAACAGTTACTTTTTACTTACCTAATTTTGTGTTTTAAAAGCAGTTTAAAAGCAGTTTAAAAGCAGTTTAAAAGCAGTTTTATTTGCCTTTAGTTGTCTCCCGAGTACTGTAAACTCGACCTATTATTTTACTCGAAGTGAAACATAACTAAAAAATCCAAAATGAAACAAAAACATTTTTCTTGCCTTTGGTAAGACTTATTTGTTGAGTTTTTTCACAATTTTTTTCCTCTATTGGAAATTGCTGGCAATTTCCAATAAAATAAAGTAAAAAATATATTTTCTTTTTACGGATATCTGGCGCAAGCGCAGATCACGTGTTAATATTGTATCGCCTTTGATCCAAATTAAATATACTAATCCTTCCAGTATCCTTGACAATTTAGTTTCAATGATTATGGAGGTTTATCTTTAAAGCAACAGAAGGATTCCATAAACAAACAAATACACAGAAACTATAGCACTTATGCAGTATAAGGACTATTGCTATCGTTGGAATCGTCCGGCCGGTTCACGGAAAACGCCTGAAAGTGCCACCAGACTTTTCGACTATCAATGGCTCCATTCAGTCTCGAAAGACAAAGGATACTCGATTTAGGGGCAGCTGCGTTAGCAGTATCAGAATTTTTGTAGGAATTTTTGACACCCCTAACACGAAACTGCGAATACAATATAAAAATCTCGTAATTTCTCTGTTAAAAGTGGGTTATTTATTTTCTTTATGGATTATACTTCCAAAATAAACTATTACAGTTGTTTTAAAAGTAATAAAAATATTTTTATTTTTTTTTTAAAACAGTAATGAATTTTCCGAACTCAATATTTTTCAATTTTTAAACTCAATATTTTTAATTTTTTAAATTTTAAAAATCTATCAAAATTTTTCTATTGATTCTATTTTTACGATATTTTCAGGGTCAATGTGAAATTTTATGTTCTTTCCAATAAACCGAATATAATATTTTAGACAAACGTTTTTTTTAAATTCACGCCCCCCCATTTTCACGCCCCCCCATTTTCACGCCCCCCCCCCCATTTTGAAATGTCTATTAAAAAGTAAATAATTAATTTATGTTTAATAGGTTTATATATCACAAATTGAAGAGAAAAGGTCAATAAATAATATATTCAAATTTAAAACAAAAAAAAAAATCAGTTTTTTAGAAATTTACCTGTAAAGTCCGAAGTTTAAAACCTTATTTTATAAGAACACATTTTTTCTTTTTGTCTTTTTTTTTTGTTTTTTAATGAAACCTTGGTCCTTGCTCCTTTAATTGAAAAAAAAATTAGGGCTTGAATTACATTTTTCGAGGAGTTATAAGCTTAGAAAGATAGGGGGTCGAATAATTTACGCCTCTCATTTTGAAATGTCTATTAAAAAGTAAATAATTAATTTATGTTTAATAGGTTTATATATCACAAATTGAAGAGAAAAGGTCAATAAATAATATATTCAAATTTAAAACAAAAAAAAAAATCAGTTTTTTAGAAATTTACCTGTAAAGTCCGAAGTTTAAAACCTTTTTAAAAAAAAAAAAACACATTGTTTTGTTTTGTTTTTTTTTTTAAATAAAACCTTGGTCCTTACTCCTTTAATTGAAAAAAAAAATTAGGGCTTGAATTACATTTTTCGAGGAGTTATAAGCTTGGAAAGATGGGGTGGAATTATTCACTATTTTCACGAAATTTCTGACACTGCTACAGCTGCGTGTATAATTGTGAAGCAAGGGTTGCGCAATCCCTAACCACACCTCTGCTGAATCGAGTCCAGTGGCAAGGGGAAGTCCAGGACGACTGGAAACAATGCCGAGATAAGCGGAGAGCACGTGCACCTGAAAGTCTTCCATGGTCATCCATTTATTACTGACCAGCTTCAACGTTGCTTAACTTCGGTGATCCAGCGGTAACCAGTGTGTCAGCATGATTATGCCGTACCTTTCGACTATAGCACGGTTCTTATTAATGTATAAATACCAAAACTTTTAACTAGAGAGAAAGAGATGAGCTGCCGTTAAAAGCGCCTTTTTATTTCAATTTTTAGTTTGCTTATTTCGCCTCCTCGGTTTTTTCTCTTAATTACTAGAAAGAAAATGTTGTAAATTTGTAGATTAATACCATCAGCTTCTTAGCCCCTACCTCACCTAAAAAATTAAAAATTAACGAGATTCTACTTATTTTAAGCGATTACGAGTGAACGCCCTGAAAAACAAGGCGCAAAGAAAAAAAACATTTTGGAGGAGAGATCAATTTCATATATAAATTTAGCCAGTGGCATTAACCCCAAGCAGGTTGAACTGGTTTCCTCCGAAGGAGGAAGTGTTTAGGGAATATTAAATTCAGAAGCAGTCTTCAGTCTATCCCGATTAGAGGAGATGAGGTTATGTTTTTGCAGTTATCGACATTTTCCTACACACAGCGCCTAGTATTCACAAATGGTCACCTATCTGGTATTAACTAGGCTCAACGTTGTTTAACTTTGGTATTCTAACGAGAATACGTCTTAGTGATTATGCCGTGTAGAAATTTAACGTAAAATGATCCCATTTTCGGGATATTCTAACATTATAGCGGTCGACTTTTTATCATTAACCCCATATTTGATTGGTAAGATCGTAAAACTACATGCTAGAACATCCCCAAAAATACAGTGTACGCACATAATCTGTCTCTCACAAAAAAAAAAAAAAAAAAAAATTTTAAATGGGAAGGTGCTCTAAAACGCCTTAATGTGAAACGTGTTTCTTACAGTTCAAGCCTCTCTTGAACCCCCATGCCATCTGGTATAGCCGCAAAAAAAAAAAAAAAACAAACAAAAAAAAAAAAATTAAAAAAAAATAAATCCGACCGTCTTTTTGTTTCTGTTTTAGCAAAAAGGCATTTATTACTATCGCTTTCCAAACAATGTTTTGTTTCTTGTTTTTTTTTTTTTTTTTTACATGGGGGATCACCACTTATCAAGGCCTGTAAGCCACTCGGGGATAAGGGTTATTTTGTGTACAATAATCAATGGGATAATATCGTAGTAATAGTTGGTATTGGAGATTTGATAAAGCGTCTTACTTAAGGGGGCGATTAATCAGGAATTTGTTTATGCTGGACTTGAAGACGTCCAAGTTGTAGTCAGGTGGGAAACAGGCTGTTCATTTCGTCTACAATAACATTTATAAAGTTCCAACGTCGCAACACTAGCTTAAAAGTCTCTCAATGCCAACACGGGGCCACACGTCCATCTCGCCCGAATAGACTTTTCTTTTTTCTGTTCTGATTTCCAGGCCATTTGTAACAGAGTGCATGTGAAGATATCAGTAGCAGCCGAAAGATGGGTGGCTAGCAAAGGTATTAGTCACAGCAGCAGCTATTTTTAGCACGTATTCTAATTGGCAAGTGTGTGTAGGCTTGCGTCAGAAGAAAAAGGGGGAAAACGCACCACGTTGCGAGGACAGAAAGAAGAAAAGTCCATTCGGGTGAGATGGACGTGTGACCCGTGTTGGCGGTGAGAGACTTTTAAGCTAGTGTTGCTGTGTTGGGACTTTCATATAAACTAGAAACTAGCGGGGGGTACCGGGCATTGCCTGGGTGTTTGGAGGTGTGTGTGGTCACCCAGGTGTTTGTGTCGGGGGGGGGGGGGGTAAAATAAAATAAAAAGTTTTGGTAGGTAAGTATGAAGGATCGAACCCGAACCCTTGAGGCAAAGTTGGAAATTAAAGTGTGAAAAAAAAATGTGCGATGTTAACCACTGGGCCACCACGAAATACTAATGGAAACACATTTGAATTTATTTAAGTATTTAGAATCGGCAGGTGCACGTTTTAATGACTTAATGAGGTCAACTTTGACTGCAGGGCAGTTTTTATTTACTGCGGGAACACTTTTTTTATTTTTATTTTTTTTGTTTCCCAGCAATTGTCTGATATAAGAAGAAACTCCACATTGATCAAAACTGATTGCTTTTGGACGTTCCCCGCGATAAGCTCCATTTCGTTTTTATTATTATACGAAAAAGCTTAATGCACATACGGCGATCGAAAATTGTTGAATGTCTATCTTTTGAAAGTCGGGCAAATTAAATAGACAGGCGACCTTGGTTGTTAACTCATAGATATTATCATTTAGGCGCGATATAAAAAGTTTTAAGAAGTTGTGAGGCGACCGATCGGTTCTTGGAAAGAAGCTTTTCTTGGACATACACGAAAACACACGCACACGCATTTTCGCTTTTATATTTATAGATAAAGTGAAACTATTCGAATGCAAACACCAACACCTGGCCTTCACATAGGTAGTATCTGTTCTGTAATTGGTCCTTGGTCAATGTCGGGGAAACCCTTCATACTGAGACAATTACTATTTACTTGGATACTGCCAAAGTGCCACTTTTGGGGGATCTGGTTTTCCCCCCACATTAAGAACGATCTTAATGGAGGTTTAAAAGCAACGCGATTGCTGTAAGTCATCTTTTTAATTGACGTCGCTAAATTTGCATGCTTTAGACTTTCGGTTGCATCAGATAAGATGTCAGATTTTCTTTCACTTTCTTTTCTGCCTTAGTGTCAGGGGTTCTGCCACATTTTTTTTTTTTTTTTTGCACAACACATACCTACAATCACCTGGGCAATGCCGGGCACCCAGGCTAGTCTATATATATATATATATATATATATATAAAGGGCAAAATGTGTGTGTGTGTGTATGTTTGTATGTCTTGCAAAAACTTTCGACAAAGGCAATGAATCCTCAGGAGATAGGTATCGTTTTAAAGCTTGACCCTTTGGAAGACAAATATAAAAAATTGGACAAAAAAGTTCCTTCACCTTCCACTGGGCAGTTTTCTACAAAGAGGAGTCGTTTTTTTTTTTGTGTCGCTATTTTTGCAAGTCATTGTATCAGTTGGATTGGCTTTGTCTATATATATAAAAGGTAAAATGTGTTAGTGTGTGTGTGCATTTTTTGTGTATGTGCGGCAAAGACTTTAGGGGAGGGGGCGCACGAGGGTGGGGGGTTACTGTTTCTTAGAACTTTTTATATGCTACCTAGATTGTAATATCTACTATTCACGAAACGGGGTCATGTGTATTTTTAATCTTAACTACTTAACTACTTACTTCGCTATTTAAGCAATTTTTTCCCCGCATGTTTGTTTGGCTTTTCCATATACAAGCAAAACTGGACCTGTAGCAAAATGAGCCTCTCTGGCACTTGTGCTTGGGACATCCAAAAAGCAATGAGGTTTGATCAAGGTGGCCAAAACACGTCATATTAGGCAATTGCTATTCATTTGGACACTCCCCCTTTTATGGGGAGTTGGTTTTCCCCAACATCTTGAGAAAACTAGCTTGCAGCCAAAGTTAAGTCGCATAATGTTTGACCTCATTAAATTCACACACCTGTCACTCAACTTTTAATCGTTAAATTCAAGTGCTTTTCAGTTCCTGCCCCGTCATGGCCGAGCATAAAGATGTCAGGTTTTTTCACTTTCTTTTTCACCTTTGCGTCAAGGCTTCAGGTTCGCACCTACCTACCAAAACTTGTTTTTTTTTCTTTTATGCCTCCAAATACCCAAGCAATGCCAGGCACATGCGCTAGTCTATAATATAAAAGTGAAAATGTGTGTGTGTTTGTGTTGTGTGTGTGCATTTTTTTCATATGTCTGCCAAAAGCTTGGGGGGGTCACTGTTTCTTAAAACTTTTTATATGCTATCTAGATTGTAATATGTCCGATTAATGAAACAACGTTATAAATATCTTTTATTTCAGCGACTTTTATGTTACAAAATTCGTGCTGTGAATTAATTTCCTCTACTACTACTACTACTACTACTATAGCGTGATGCTTGACCTAGAAAACCACACGTTGACGTTCAACAACCTGCTTCTTTTAAACATTTATTTTCAGCTGTCCTCATTTCCCTGCTCTCGTAGCATTGTGCTAAGTCATCAGGCTTATACACCTCAACGCTTCAGGTTCAAGCCTACCTCCCTCCCAAAACTTTTTTTTCTTTCTTTTTTACCTAGATAATGCCGAGCACCTCCACTAGTCTATGATATAAAAGGTAAAATGGGCACGCACGTTTGTGTATGTCCCCGAAAGTTTTTTTTTTTGTCGGGTTTCTTAGTTATGTTCGGAGAGAAGTTTTCTTATACTTCCTAGACTGTAATATCTCTGATACGCAAATGGACATCGTCTTTATCTTTTTTTGGATTGAGTTTAAAAAAATTCTCTCGTTTTGAGTGTTTCTTTTTCTTTCTTGTATAAATAAAGCAAAACTCCTGGCCTTCCGGGCCGGGACGTTTTAAAGTCAACTTGGTTTGATTAATGTGGGGGAAACCCTTCATATCAGACAATTGCTATTGATACTGCTAGAGTTCCCCCTTTTGGGAGGAAGCTGGTTTTCCCCAACATCATGGGGAAACAAATAAATAAAATGGCAGAAAGTGGCAAGCCTAACTGGCCTCCAGCCAGACGTTCATTTCTGCATGTGCATGATTCTTAACTTAATTATCAACTCATTCATTTTGTTATCCGCTATAGCGTAATAGTTAGCGAGAAAGTTCAATCCCACCTCTCTATCTTTTTCTTTTCTTTCGTCACCCAGCCAAAAGTTAATTACCAAGTCTTTCTTTCACCTTCTTTTCCTCCTTTGCGGTATGGGTTCCAGCCTTTTTTTTTTTTTGATTTTTAAAAAAACACCTACAAACACGCGGGCACCCCCACTAGTCTATACATATAAAGGGTAAAATGTGTGTGGGTGTGCGTGCGTATGTGTTTGTATGCCTCGCAAAAACTTTCGACACACGCAACGGATCCTGACCAGAGTGATATCGTTTTGAAGCTCAATGTTTTGGACAACAAATATCAAAAAATTGGCCAAAACCATTCATTTCTTCAAAGTCAACTGGGCAGTTTTGTACAGGGAGGGGGTTAAACAGTTTGCTTTTTTCCACCTTTTCCTCCTTCACATTACAGGTTCGAGTCTGCCTGCCTACTCCTTTACTTTTTCTTATTTTGAGGCTTACGAATGGGATTTTTTCCTTTTAAAACAAAAACTGAATTATTTTACAGTTCTGGTTGTACTGACTCCTTACTACACCACTTCTCCATACTTGAGCAACGCCAGGCACCCTCGCTAGTCTATAATACAGAGAGAAGTTATGTCAAGCTAAATCAAAAAAAAGAAAACAAACACACAAAGCCCGTATTTTCTTGATCAGCATTGCCCTGGACAAATAATATCGAAGATTTAGAAAAAAAATTCTCTGACCCTAAACTGGTGCAGGAGTGAGCTGGGGGGATCGATTTTCCAGCCTGATTATGTACTAATTAAAGGGACGTAACTATGTTTTTTTTGTTTTAAACCATATATTTTTGTTTTGTTTTTATAGATTCCCCCCAGGAATGAGTTGGCATAAGGGAATTAACTCCTTGGTTTAAAAAAAATAAAAAAACTTAGTTCGAAAATTGAAATATTGAGTTCCAAGTGAAAATAATGGTATCTACTGAATTGTCATGTCACATTAGTGAAAATATCCAAAAACTATGAAAAATGATAAGATAGCAAATTAATTATTATTTAGCGAAAATTGAGTTTTGCTAAATTGATTAAAAAAAAAAAGATTTTCAGTTTTCAGAAAATATTTACCTCCCTTTTGTTACAATTCAAACTCTCCGTTTTTTTTTTCTTTTTTTTTTCTGCAAAACTCAATTTTTGCTAATTGTCTTCGAAAACTATTTTCGTTAATAATTAATTTTCTACCTTCTCGTTAAATCGTAATTTTTGGATGTGTTCATTACTGCGACCTAACAAATTAGTAGATACCATTGGTTTCACAAGAAATTCAAGATTTCAAGTTTCGAATTTTGCTAGAATAATGAAAAACCAATATTTCTATATGGCTTCGTATTTCGTTTCATGCTAAGTGACTTCCGTTCCGTATTTATACTAACTGCACCTATTTCCGCCATATTTATTTTGGGAGCGCAATTGTTAGAGATGGCAAAAAAAAAAGCATGTATTTCATCTATGTTTCTCTTTGTGCATTTAAAAAATTATTTTGAAATATAGAATGTTGAACTTTATTAGTAAGTAAAAAAATAATAATTTTGTTGATCATGCTGGTGGGGGTGGGGTGGGAGGTACCATTTTGGTTAATGTGAACGGATGGGGTCCCAAGACCTAGCCTCGTTCTGAGTTCAGGGGAAAAGGTGGGTGACGTCATACTCTGTGACTGGTGTCAGGGCAAAAGAAAGTTAACCCCTCGAATAAAGTGTCGAGTTGTTAACTTCGAACAACAGAAAAAAATTAAAGAAAGGAAGAAAGAAGCAGTGTACAGAATTTTCGAGCATTTATTACTATAGACAACATTTAAGAGTTAGAATTTAAAAAAAAAACAGTTAGAATTAGATTTTGAAAAAAAAAATCAAACAATGCAAAGAATTAAAATTTAGAATTTTAAAAAATTCAACAGTTCAAAGAATTAGAATAAAAAAAAAAAAAATTAAACTTCCATGAGGTTAGTTACTTTTCATATAATGTTGAAAAGGTTAATTTTTTGCCTCAACACCGGTTACAGATTATGACGTAACCCACATTTTTCCGAACTCAAAACAAGGCTGGATCTTAGGACCCCATCCGTTCACATTACCCGACATTTTTTTTTCTTAGATGTGAACACTTTGACGATTGCGAATTCAGAGGATATACTTATCTTCCTTTTCGCCACTTTAATGGCTGATGTACTGTTTTAGACCATAGCGATAGACTTGTTTTTTTTTTTTGTTTTTTTTTATTACTAAAAATACTCGATGAATTTCCATAATTTTTGGATATATTATTTTCGACACGACAATTAAGAAAGAAATTTCGTTTTTGCTTAAATGCACATTTAAAAAATAATCGATATGTTTACTATCTTACAAGCAAGCACCAATCTGGACTTTAAAAATTATTAAATTTTGGATTGTCTTCTCTTGATTTCCGAAAATGAAAAAAAAAAAAAGCACTTCTTTTAATCAACTATTTGAAATTAATTAGTCATTATATTATTTTCACTTTTCAGAATAATCAAAATTGCTTTCTGGCATAATGAAAGTGCTTGCTCATTTAAGTAACGTGAACTCTGCTTTTTTCATAAACTACTTTCGATTTCAGTATGACACCATCTTGTAAAAACCTCGATTATGCTAGCATATTGACATAATTTAAAAATAATTTTTTATGATTTCAAGGGTAATATTAAATAGATTTTAACTCGAACTGGTTGATCATGTAATATTTAAAAAGAATTTTAAAAATAAAATAACATGAAGACAAATTCATTTTATCGCCTATACACAATATTTATCACATTTTGTTTGGGACGACAATCTCATCATTTACCATTGATTAACCGGTTTTAAAGATCCTTTTATCAGCAATTAATCATTTATTTAAGAGGGAATATCCAACACTTCAAAAGGGAATCGCACTGGATGGGACTATTTTTTAGCAACCAAACGAATTTTTAATGTTCGTTCATGTATTTTATTCCACATAGATAAAGCTACTTTATCATTCATTTATTTTTTTTTTATTTTAGATGGGATTCTCAAGTTAAATTCAATTTTTACTGCATCTTTTGTTTATTAAATTGTTAGATGAAAGTACAGATGGCGGACCAGAAGAATCTTGCAACTCTTCTTTATTTTTTTTTTATTTTCGCTTTTTTCTTCAACGGATTATTATCGAAACGACACTAGTCTACCAGATTATCCTAAAAAATTGGTACTTGTTTAGTTTAATAAAGACATAAACATGGAGGTAAATGTGTAGTAGTAGCATGAATTATTTGCCAGACAAAAAATTATAAAAACTATTCATTTTTATATGAAACACATTATTAGACCCAAAGGCTAAAATAAAACCAGAAGAAAAAGTCATTTCGGTAAATATCCAGATCCGCTACTACAGAACACCGACCACTCTAATTTTTTTTTTTTTATAGGTAATTGAGGTCGCTGACAACTAATCTGATAGTCAAACTTGGGGCAAATTTACCGTTTGCATGGTATTAACCCCCGAACAACTTTCCATCATTTTGCAGCTTCCGTTTACGCTACGCGCGTGCGCTGCAGCATGAACGACGGCTTGCTTCACCTGCCTTCTCACATGCCGTACCAATCAAAAAATTACGGACCGACATTTTTATAATGACTTACAGTTAAAGTACAACAAATTGGGGGACTTTTTTTTTTTTTTTTTGTCTCACGTAGTTTTTAATGTGGTTTACAAAAACATAAGCACCGAACATCTTTATGTTTTTCATTCTTTTTTTGCGGGAGGGGGATTCAATTATAGAACTTATGTCGCTTAATAGGTGCTTCTGCAGTTTAGTTAAACGTTAAGTAACGCACCGACATTTACCAATTAGAATACCATTTAACATTTTCCGAAGATTTTACTGTTTACATTAGGGGCGCGACCGGGGGGGGGGATGTGATGTGGGGGCGCGCGCCCCCACATCACATCCCTCCCCCGCTCGCGCCCCCAATGTAAACAGTAAAATCTTCGGAAAATGTTAAATGGTGTTCTAATTGGTAAATGTCGGTGCGTTACTTTTTGAAAATTTGAAAATTCTATGTTCCAGGTAAAAAAAAAAAAAACAAAAAAAAAAACAGATAAATTGACACCCCCCTACTCCAACTTGGAGTGCTTTCCTTTTCTTGTTTTATTTCTTTTTCAGCTAATTTTAAATTTTCCACCCAAAAAGTGCTATAATGTATTTTTGAAAATTAGAAAATTCTATGTCCTGGAAAAAAAAAAATCCCTCCCCCAACGTAGTTTGCTTGGTGAAGCCATCGCTTATGCTACAGCGTGCATGCGCGTAGCGTAAACGGAAGCTGCAAAATGGTGGAAAGTAGTTCGTGGGTTCAGGGGTAAATACCATGCAAACGGTAAATTTGCCCCAAGTTTGACTATCAGATTCGTTGTCAGCGACCTCAATTACCAAAAAAAAATAAAATAAAATAACAAATTAGAGTGGTCGGTGTTCTGTAGTAGTGGATCTGGATACCGTCATTTTTCATCATTTTTTTTTTTTTTTTATTGGACTAAATGTACGACATTTGACGCCGCTATATTGCTTTTAAAATTTGTCCTTTCTAAGGTTTGACAGATTAGCCTTTTTAAGGCCAAATTTAGCATTTTTACGCTCTCGTGGAACCGTTTTTGGTCGCCTTTTTTGTAACGAGCGTAAAAAGGCCAAATTTGGCCTTAAAAGGGCCAATGTCAAACAGAAAGGCTAAATTTTAAAATACGGTTGCCTCGAATAGTCTAATAAAAATGATGAAAAAATAATAAAAACGAATTTTTTTCTTTTATTTCAGCCTTTGGGTCTACTAATATGTTTTATATAAAAATAAATAGTTTTTATATTTTTTTGTCTGTTAAATAATTTACGCCGCTAAACTACACATTTACTAAAATGAAAATATAGAAAAATAAATTATATTGCACGTGCCCGTTATGGAATTAAGTTCTTATAAAAAAAATATTCACTTAATTTGATCAAGTAGTTTTTTTCGTTTTTTTTTTCTTTTTTTTTTTTAGAGGAAAATCAAATTTTAATGAGATCGATCGTACCCCGCCATCTTGCCTATCTCACGGACGAGGAAGGGGGCGGCAAGGGAAATAACCCCATCATCGCTTAAAGTTTGTCAAAATTTGACGAGATTATTTTGAATTTCTGCCTTTTTTTTTTTTATCCCTTTTCCATTTTGTCCTTTGTTAATCTTTTTCGTTTTAAAGGCATCGCCTTCTTCGTCCGCGAAATAAGCAAGATAGCCGAGATCGATCTAATTAAAAGTTGATTTTCCGCTGAAAAAAAAAACAAAACAAACTAATTGATCAAATGTCTTGATTAAAGCGAACAAGTACTAAAATATTTTTAAATCAATATTCGTAGGAGTGCTCAGTTTCTAATGCAACGTTCTAGTAAATCGATCACACATTTTAGAACCACTCGATGTTTTTAGATCAAATTTCGGGAATTTAGCCTTTTTAAGTAGTTTAGCCTATTTTTGAATTTCATTTTTTAAAATAATCTCCGAAAAATGGCTACATTCGCGAAAGTTGGCCTGAAAAACATCGAGTGGTTCTAAAATGGGTGATCGATTTACTAGAAGATTGCATTAGAAACTGAGCACCTACCTTTACAAATATTTAAATATTGACATTTTTAAACATTTTTTTTTAAATAATCACGTGCATTCCGTAAGAATCCGCTGAAAAAGAAAAAAATAAATAAAAAATGAAAATAAGGGGCAAGATTCTTCAGGTCCGCCGTACAAATGTATGAGTTTCTAAATGATAACGTTATTATTTCAGCACGGTCAGGAAACTGCAAAAGTACAAAAATATCAAATGAATAATAAAAAAAAATAAATAAATAAATAAATTTTCTAAATAAAACTAAATTTTATTTTGGTGCAATTACTATAATTATTGAAAATTCCGTGTTTAATGTTTGTATACGATAGAAAAAAGGGTGCTTGTGCAGATGAGACACTACGGCTGTTAATATTGGATCGGTAAAGTCCGATAACGAGTTATGACGACAGCTGAAAGAAAGATGGTCATACAAAATTAAACTCGTGTTCCAGAAGCGAAAAACGTAAAATATTACTCATTGCTTTCCAATATATATATATATATATATATATATATATATATATATATATATATATATATATATATATATATATATATATATATTCAATCACATCGTTAGTATTTCTTTTTGTAAACGATCTGTGGCAAATACAACACTCTAAATATATCGGTATAAAATTAATTACAAAATTAAGTGCATTCTCGTTTTTTGTTTCAAGAACTCTGGTTGGCGGACCTGAACGACTTTCGAAATAAACACTCTCCAACCTCCCCATTAAAGAACGGCTTTCGGAATAAACACCCCCAACCTCCTCATATTAAGAACGGTTTTCGTTTTTTTGCAATTCTTTTCAGTGGATTATTATTGATTGGCTACTAATATATGGGTGGGTGTGATTGATTCTCGTTCAGTTTCGCTCGCTCTTGGGTTTCATTTGTTCGGTCGCTTTTCGGCTGTTATCCGCACAAGTTACCGGATTTTACCTAACCAATATTGGCAGCCATGGAGGATGATCTATATAAGCACCTTTTTTTTTTTTTTTTTTAAATAAAAATAGTAAAGAAAACAAAAACAAAGAAAAATGAAATAAAACACATATAAATTGAATATAAAAAAAAATCTTTAAAGCTAGGCATTTTAGCAATATTGAGCATCCGTAGTATAAAAAGATGAACCAATTAATTTAAAATATATAGTATAGTATCACCAAAAGTATGCAGGCGGACTAAAAAAAAATCGAAAATTAAATTGTTTTTATTGTTTTTTGGGGGTTTTTAAAATATACTTTTACAATATTTCGAAAATTAAATTGAAATAAAAATCTGTCATAAATTAAGAATAAATAAAACAAACATTTTTACTGCCTAAAACATGGAATGTCCACAAAATGGGGGATCAACTATGGCATGCGAACATATTGGAAAGTAATCCCCCATTTTGTGATCAGCTTCTATAAGAAAAAAAAAACAAACTTGGAAAATAATCTCTATCTAATTAAAATTGGGTAATTTTATAGAATAGTACCAGTTTCCAATCGAATGCTTTTTATGGGTTCTCCGAATGTCCCGAGAATAATTTCAATGTCGTGGGAGGGGGGGGGGACATGTCCATTAACCCCAACACTAACTCTAAGTGCGGAACGATCTTTCGGTAGCCTCGGTTGGAGACAGCAGTGATTTTATATATAAAAATAAAAAAAAAAAAAAAAAAAAAAAAAACTAAAATTGTGCGACCACTTCTCGTGTCCGTATGCCAGTATGTTTCTACTCTGAACGTGACTTATACGCTTTTTTTCAAAATTATTAACCCATTATTTATTGAATTAAAACATGCAATAGTATAAAATAAATTTACAAGTCGTAATCTACCAGAATGCATATCGGTTTCTTTTTAAAACACGAAACAAACATGAAAGTAAAGAGACCGGCAATAAACCAATTTCCCTTCTGCAAGGACGAGGACGGACATCTTTTCGAGATTGAGCTGTTTTTTTGCTCTCACTTCGAAATGACGATGATGTCGAACAGTACCGAAGCTGAAGCTCAGCATCGAGTTCGCAGTCCCCAACAAAGGTAATCTTCCCTATTGGATGCAAACAGCTTCCAAAAATTCCAATCTAATTCAATATATTTTAAGGTTCAGTTCGACTTAACTAAAAAAAAATGGAGACAAAAATCCTTATGTACGTACCCGCCACAGAACGAAAATATTTAAAAAAAAAAAAAAATAAAAATCACAAATTGATCAAGTTGTTTTTTTTTTAACTAAGGGAAGCGAGATGCTATTAGGGGGGTATCCAAATGAGCCTTGTAATGAATACACTTTACTCTTAAGATCGTAAAATTTTCTGTCTCTCTCATATTAACTACTTAATAGATTTACGTTAGTTTTGGAATATGACATCTTCGTTCCATGACGAGCACATACATCATAAAAAATTTCTGTAATTTTTACTTTTTTGGTTAATTTTTACGATGTGCCTGCCTGCCCCAGCGTATTATAAACACCCCTAACCTCCCCATATTAAGAACGGCTTTCAGAATAAACACCCCTAACCTCGAAAGCCGTTCTTAGCAGGAGGTGATTAGGGGTGTTTACAGCGCTGGGGCAGGTCGTAAAAAATACCCCCTTTTTTTTTTCTTTTTTAAAAAAGTCGAATTCTAAATAACTATTAACAAAATATCAAAGTGGTCGCTGGTCGACTGGTCGACTTTACGAATGAAACCGAAATGCATTCTGGCGCATGTAATTTCGTAATTAATTAAAAATATACAGAATTTTAAGAAAGAATTTGAGGTTTGTATTACTGTACAGTACACATAGATTCGAAAAAGTTGATATATATATATATATATATATATATATATATATATATATATATATAACAAATAAATGTTATCAAAGGCAAGATAATTTACTTTTCTACCTAACTGGATCATTTTCTAGTGTTTTTATTTAATGTAACATGTTTATTCAGCTCGAAAAACATACAGTATTTACTGATGTCGGCGATGTATGTACTGGAAAATTAAAAATGGCGCCCGACCCTCTCTTTGACACGGTAAGTTTGGGAAAAGGAGTTATAAATAAAAAAAACTAGACAAAATACTGTTAGAAACTGGCTCAATATATGTTACCGTGAGATAGGCTGACATATATTCGCCGGGATTTAACAGTATTTTGTATATTTTTTATTTTTAACTCCTTTTCCCAAACTTACCGTGTCAAAGAGAAAGTAGTCGGGCGTCATTTTTTAATTTTCCAATACATCGGTAAACATTGTATTTTTTTTTCGAGCTGAATAAACATGTTACATTAAATAAAAACACTAAAAAGATATCCAGATGGAGAAGTAACTTATGTTGCCTTTGATAACATTTATTTGTTATATATTTGTTTTTTGACAACTTTTTCGAATCTAGGTGTACAGTAATACAAACCCAGAATTTGAAACACTTTTCTTTTTTTTTTTCTACCCTAATCGTGTAAGCTAGTCCTAAACTAAATTTTATGTTAATTTCGGCAAAATTCGTCTTGGTTCAGTTCAAATTCTGTAGAAGCACCTTAAAAAGTTGTATTACTTCATGTTAATGCACTTTACTTTACATTTCAATAGACGATTACAAGTAGACGAAGATAATGCGTACACACCAAAAAGATACGAAAAATATACACGAGAAACTTACAACTTTATTGCAACAAATAGTTACTATTTCGTCCTTCCTGGTTTTAAACGAAACATAGTAGTCCCGGGGGGGGGATAACAATAAATAATAATTGTATTTATGTCCATTCACGATTTCCTTAAAAAAAAAAAAAAAAAAAAAAATTATTAAACGTACCTATTTACTTGCCTCCACACGAGGGCAGAGTTAGACACAAGGTCTGGTTTTTAATGTGGGAGAAAACCCAGCTCCCAAAAAGGGGCACTCTGGATAGGAACAAAAATAAATATTGTCTCTGTCATTAAGGATTTCTCCTTCATTGGCTGAGTAAAAAGGTGAAGTGTAGCACTGTAGCAGTAGCATCAGAACATATACTACACTGTTATATTGACCCAAAAAGGCACCTTGTACCTATTTACAATGCCTCCCCACGGGACAGAGTTAGACACCAGGGTCGTTTTTTTAACGTGGAGAAAAGGTACAAAAATAAAAAATTGTCTCAGTCGCGAAGGACTGCTCCTCCACCAAAACAGAACAAGAAATGGAAGTGCAGCAGTGCAGCACTGCAGCAGCATCTAAAGAACAGATACTACACTTTGATCTTGGCCACTGAGTGTAGCTTAAAGAAAGGGAAAACAAAACGTTTTTTTCTTTTGTAAAAAGCGACAACCGATTTTATTAATGTCTTTATTTACATTACAACTCTGTATGTGAGAAACTGATGATGTTAACTTGTCACAGTGGCACGTTATTTGAAGTGGCGAGAGAAGTGGAATGATGCAAATAATTGAGAAGGGAGAGTAGGGAGGGGATGTGAAGAGAAAGAGAGAAAGAATGCGGACAAGTAGAAAGGGGGAGAGAAGAAGAGAAGCAGAAAAAAAGGATGGGGAGGATAGAAAGAGAAAGAGGGAAGAATAGAAAGAGGGAAAGAAAAGAAAGAGACAAGAGAGAAAAAGGGGGAGGGAAAAGAAGAGAGAGATTGTATATAACAGCATCACAATGTATTCCGATTTGTGAAATGCTTTTGCAATGTAATTCGTTTCAAAACAACCATATCTAAATGTCAAAATTTGTAACTTATATATGTACTGAACCATGAACCAATGTCATCTCGCATAACAACTAACATTACTAATCTTATAAAATTCAGAAAATTATTTATTTTTTATCACAAGAGAACCAACGAAAAAGCATGAAAGAAATGATGGACGAATCAAATAAACTAAAAGAAAGAAACAAAAAGAATGTCCCATCCCATTCAGAAAAATGGAAAGTAAAATATCAAACGATTTAAAGAACGAACATTGGAATTAATGGTCACAATAGTTCATCTTTAATTTTGCTAATCGTTAGCGTTAAAAATAAATGAGAATTAACAAATTGATACATAAAAATGCTAATCTAATTATTGCCAAGTAATAAATGAATAAAACATGACGTAGCTTCGCAACGTTGCCCGGGAGTAATTTTGATTCTTATTTAAAATTCCACTTAATTAAAAAAACAAAAACAGAAAAATCGGTAAATTTTTACGACGTGCCCCAGCGTATTATAGACATCACAACCTCCCCATGTTAAGAACGGCTTTCGGACTAAACACACCCAACCTCGATAACCGTTCTTTTCTTCACATGGGGAGGCCGGGGGTGTTTATTCCGAAAGCTGTTCTTAACATGGGGTGGTTGGGGGTGTTTATACTAATACCGAAAAATCTTATGTATTTATTATGTATTTGTCACGGAACAGCATGAATATTTCACATTCCAAAAATCACGTAAAGTAATGAAGTAGTTTTATTTATAGAAAATCATTTATTTTATTATTTTTAGCGACTTTTTATTCATTACAAGGTTGAGTGAGTACTTATAGAGAGAATGTACCGTGCTATTTTTTAAATAGTATTTTCATGTTAAATTCAAGTTTAACGATATTTTTTGTGCATTATATTGTTAGATGAAATTACAGACGGAATAGTTACAAAACATCCTCCTCCCCATATTAAGAATGGGTTTCTAAATAATAACGTTATCAAATCATCACAGTACCTTCTCTGTATAAGTATCCAAGGCTGATTTTGATCCCGATAGTTCGAATTGAGTTGTCTTCCCCTCATTTATAAAAGTATGCCGGATCAAAAAAATAGCGACTCGCCTCGCTTTATCGTAAAATTTAATTTTCTTTAGTTAAAAAAATAAATAAAAATAAACAATTTACGTAATTTTTGGAATATGATATCTTCGTTCCGTGACGGGTGCGGGTGCGCACATCATAAATATTTGTCAGTATTTTCTGTATCTTTTATTATTAAGTCGAATTCTGAAGAAAAACCGGACATTACCCGCGCGGCCGCGCCCCCCGCCTTACATATTTGATTTCTTGTTATAAAAAAATCTTTACATTTTTGGGGAAAATAATGCAATTAAAAATGTTATTAAATTTTAAATTGTTTTTCACTAGAAAATGTTGAAATTGAAACCCTATAAATACTTTCGCGTTTTTTCCCTTTTTCTTTTCCATTAAAGATTTTGAAAATTCAATTTAATTACTGCTATAACGTTTGGTTAAATTATTGATTGATCGAATTGTTATCAAGACTTTTTGATGCTTCTACAGAATTTGAACTTAATTAAACAGACCTTTGTCGAACTAAACCCAACACGGTGCTTGTGCAGTTTAACATCCCCTGATAAATTGTTTTTATTTTAGAAGAGTTTCACTCCCGTCAAGAAAAGAGTTAACGAAACTCTCCTTCCCATGTTCAAAAATGGCTTTCTAAATTGCCGGAGGACGTTAAATTGTAAATGCCCATAAAACTTAGATTAGGGTAAAGCTTTTTAAAAATAACCAGGTTCAAATTATGTTGAAGTACCATTTTGAAAATAATGTTTTAATTTCTATTTATTAAGTTATTGGATGGAAATAGCATCAGGATTTGCTAAGAATTTTGAAGCCATTTAAATTACTTTAGTATTCTGCAGTTTAAAGGCTTACAAATTCCTTTCAATTTTAGAAGTGTTATGTAGACAACCCAATAAGATTTTACGATTTATACATTTTATTTCGCATAAAAATACTTGGCACTTATTGATCCGCGTTATTTTTTAATTGTATTTCCAAGTTTAATTAAAGTTTTATGTTTTTTTTTTATTCAATTGTAAGGTTAAAGTACACAATAGGTACAAAACACCCCCCTCCCTATGTTAAGAATGGCTTTTAAAATAATAACGTTATTATTTTAGCACGGATAATAACGTTATTATTTTAGAACGGATCAATAATACTTATTATGCAGTTTATGGACCGTAGTATTATTTTTTAGATAGGATTTTCAGGTTAAGTTAATTTTTTACGGTATCTTTTCTTTATTAAATTGTTAGGTGAAAGTACGGAATAGTTACAAACCGGACTTCCCCCCTCATCTCCATGTTAAGGATGAGTTTCTCAATAACATTATTTCTGCACAAGGACCTTTTTTACTATCTTAAAATGACTGTCTTTTTTTATGAAGAAACTAAAGTGTATTAATTTAATTCAATTTAATTTTTTGGTGCTTACCGTGCTAGTTTTAAAAATAGTATTTTCAAATTAAATTCAAATTTCACAATATCTTTTTTTTATTAAATTGTTAGCTGAAAGTACAGAATAGTTACAAAACACCTTCCCGATGTTAGGAATGACTTTCTAAATAATAACGTTATTGTTTTAGAACGGTAACATAAGTGCATAAGTAGCATTTTTTTTTTTTTTTTAAATAGCATTAAAAAGGTTATTGCATTTTTTTTTCGATAAATATTCGATTGATAAATAAAAAAAAAAATGTGCAAGTCAGATGCGCGAAACAGACGTACGAGAAGTTGTTTCATAATTTTATTAATAGAGAAGATAGAGATAATATAGCGATGCGAATGGTGAATCACACTTTGGAGAGAAAAAAAAAATCCAACCGGATTTTCATGTCTGTGACAAATAATATTATTTCGCAAGAAAAGTGAACAACTTTGCCAGCATCTTCTGTGACAGTCTGCACCGCAGATTTGTAAATATCATTCTTCGTGATTTCTGTGTTTAAACATTATTATTTATTATTATTATTAATTAATTATTAGAAAGTGACAAATAAGGGGACAAAAGAAATTCTAGGGTTTGATGCAAGACAGGCCCTTTTTAATGTGTGTGTAGGGAGGAGGGGGTGACAAGCCAAAAGGTTTAGTTGACTTTTTTTTTTAAACAAGGCAAGTAGGTGTTTTTGCTGTTATTTAAAAATAAAAACAAGGAGGGGGGGGGCAAGTAAATGGACTCTAGCGATTATGGACTTCCATATTAAAGAAAGGATGCAATAACTAGCATTATTGTTTTTGTTGTTATAAACTGAGAGAGGAAAAGGAGAAAGAGTGCAAAGGAAAGAGAGAGAAGAAGAGAAAAAGAGGGTGAATAGGAAAGAGTGAAGAGGAAATAAAGGGGGTGAATAGGAAAGAGAGAAGGTGAAAAAGAAAGAGAGTGAACAGAAAAAAGCGGAAGAGAGAGAGAGAGAGAGGATGGAGAACGGAAGAGAGGGAAGAGAAAAAAAGAAAGAGGTTACATATGACATTTGAATTCGAAGTATGTTCAATCCATGGAATAATAATAAAAAAATAGAAATGTTCAAGACATGCTAAAAATATGGGGAAAAGGATGCTGAGGACTTTTAGGAAAGGAATGAAGATCTGATGATGGGTGAGGGTGGAAGATACTGAACAGTACACCCCTGCCCATCACCATCCAAATGGATGGGGGAGGGGGGTGTATTGTCTCTCACACTTTGTCTAAGTGTGTGCGCGTGTGTGCGCGCGCGCACTCGTCTCTTTGAGTGGAACCGTAGCTGCCAACTGGCTATAAAGTAGGGGATCACTACACAAGGCCAACAGTATCACTCAATGATCCCCTACTTTATGACCATTTTACTATAATGCAGCAAAGACAAACCGACTTACAATAATATATATATATATATATATATATATATATATATGCATATAAACAATAATATACACATTTTCTTTTTTAAAATATAAATAATTTTTGTCATGTTTTTTTTATTCTAGAATTCGGTAAACGTAAAATAAATATTAATCGAATTCGAACATATGAAAAGCCTATTATTAGCAGTAGAAACGCAATATTTGAGTATTTAAATATGCAGAAAACGCGTTGATTTTTAAACAGAGATTATTTTGTGAATTAAAAATTCAGACACATCGTACTTTCACTTTCCTTAATTGCAGACGAATGACCGCACACAGGAAAGAAATAGTCGTTTCTTTGTTGTCTTTCTTTTAAAGAATAAATGTGATACTTTTAAATATATATATAAATGTAGTTGGCATTTAAATGTTTATATTAATAGGCACAGATGAAGTGGTTTTAATGTGTTAAAGATATAGATATTGGCTTAAAATAATACTAGTAAAAAAAAAAAAAAAAAGAAAAAAAGTCCGTCAATCACGAGAGAAAAAGAGGCGCACACCCGCATCTTTTTTTTTTTTTTTTTTTCCGTTTTTACGGACTTTTACGAGAAAAAAGTGCGTGAAATGACGAGACATGTCAATCATGGATGAAATAGAATAAACGCTTCTTGATGAGGGGATAAGTGCGAACGATGACAAATATATACGATGTGTATTTTTTTTCTATTTCTTCTTTTGTTTAAATAACTTACCTCAGGTTTAAACTACAAGTAGGAAATAAACATCTCACTTGCGACTGACGGTACTTTCCCCTTAATGTGGCCAAGCGGCAGCGGCACCTTTGTGGCCCAAATTACGAGCGCCGCTGTTTCGTATCCGCCGACAGAGAAAAGGAAGGTAAAGCAAATAAAGAGTAGGGGGCAGAGAAAGGAAGGAAAAGTCGGTAGATAATAAAAATAATTTAAAATTAAAATCCAACTATTTTAGCAAGAAATAAATAAATTTAAAAAATCATAATTATGATTAAAATAAAATATCAATATAAAATAACCATAAACAATAACAAATAAAGCGAAATTTATTATAAGATTCCAAACAAATAAAACAAAAACAAACAACTAATGTTTGTATGGACAAGAATTAGAATATAGTCTAATTCACTATGATGAGAAAAGGAGAGTTTATAAATATTTTCGCCCAGAAAAATATTAACAATTCAAAAATAACATACAAAAAGTAATTATTTATTTACATACAATTTTTAATTAATCCTCATTAAACAATTATTTATACGCTTATGCTTATGACAATAAGGTTACTTTAGTTAATTGCGTCTAATTGTAGGAAATAAATAAAAGGAAAATATATATCCTGTTTGTAAGAGGAAAATAAATCAGACTCAAATAAATAAATAATAAAGAAAATTTTCTGAACAACAAATCATGTTTTCAAATAAAATTTAAATAATTCATTCCATTAAAAGTTACTAACTGCCGTCAGCTGGGTTCGATCTCTGATTTTTACGTGATATTACTTTTTTCATGTTTTTATTTATTGTTATTTTAATGTCTTCAATTTCAAATTTAGATAATTTTTATTGGCAAAAAGCCCCCCCCCCCAAAAAAAAAGTATAGTTTTACGATAATTCAATTAATTATTAATTCTTTAATTCAAGAGATATCAAACAAAACTGAAATATAACATGAAATGATCCCCCCTCCCCAATAAAAACAGTTATCTGATTAATAATTCCAACTTTCAACTAAATTTTCACTAATTTAATGTATTTTAAATAAATGAATGAATAAATAAATAAATAAATAAATAAGCCGTCAGCTGGATTCGAACCCTGATTTTTAAATGATTTCAATTCTTTGTTGTTTTTTTTTTTTATATTGTTTACTCATATATCTTTGTTGGCAAAAATAAAATAAAATAAAATTATTTTTATAAGTTTTCAAATTGTTATTCATTCTATTAATTCAATAAAGACCAAATAACACAATGAGATAATACAGTGGCACACATCACGGCCCTACGAAGGTCGTGGCGTGGGCATATCCGGTCTGTCTGTGTAGCAGAATAACTTACACCACCCATGGTAAAAGTACAGAATAGTAAACAGCCAATAAATGGTAAACAAAAATAAAATCAAAACAATAAATAATTCATGACACACGAAGTAGAATTTAATTCTCTACCGACCTGTATAATTTCTAACGTGTGGAAAAGGTTTTGAATAATTGGTGCAACTTAAACAAGTAGGTCCCGGAGCCGAGCCTCGTTCAGAAATTCAAAAAAATTAGGTCAAAAATCAGTGAGGCTACCGAAAAGTAACCCTTTTGAATAAAGATGGATATAAACAATAATTAAAAAATTAATTTCTTAATTTTACTTCAAAAGAAAATATAAACATATATAAACAATATATTTTTGAAAATAAATAATTTCTTAATTTTAAATAATAATTGATTGTAAACATAAAGAAATATTTTTTTGTATATAATTATTGAAAAATATTGCAACGAATTTCTGGTTCTTTGAGATAATAGGGGTGCCTCAACACTTCACCCCTTCAAAAAATAAAAACAACTTTCGTGTTACTATTTTAAAGCGATTTTTTAAGTTTGAAATACAAGTAGTGCCTAATTAACTTACAACAACGAGGGCGCATGCGCGGCTGAAATTCTTCAGGGTTTAAATGTATTGTACCTATTTACTATGCCTCCCCACGGGACAGAGTTAGACACCAGGGTCGTTTTTTAACGTGGAGAAAAGGTACAAAAATAAAAATTGTCTCAGTCGTGAAGGATTTCTCCTCCACCGAAAGAGAACAAGAAATAGAAGTGCAGCATCTGAAGAACAGATACTACACTTTTATTGGGCGTCGAAAAACGTTTTTCGGTCGCCATATTTCTTCCTATTTATTTGCCTCCCCACGATAGTAGAGTTAGACACAAGGTCGGTTTTTAATGTGGAGAAATCCAGCTCCCCAAAACAGGGAACTCTGTATGGGAACAAAAAGTTAAAATTGCCTTAGTCTAGAAGGATTTCTCCTCCACTGACTGAGGACAGAAAAGGTGATATCATAGCCATATATTCATAGCCAAGCTGAACAACACAAGCATTTATTACTAAAAAACAAAAAACAAAAAAAAAAACGAAATGGTAAAATATACAGTATAAAAGCAAATTGCCTTAGTCTAGAAGGATTTCTCCTCCACTGACTGAGGACAGAAAAGGTGATCTCATAACCATGCTCATAGCCAAGCAGTTATTACTATATACGAAAACGAAATGGTGAAATATACAATATAAAAGCAAGTTAAGCTAAAAGTAAAAAAAAAAAAAAAAAATTCAAAGAATTAAAGAAAGAAAAAATTCAAAGAAATTTCGATAACGAAAGAGTGAAACATTGAAACAATTCATTCAAAGGGCCAATAATGGTAGAAGCACCATGTCATGTAACCCAACTATTCAGAACAAGACTGCGGGACCTACTTCTTTAAGTTGCACCACCTTTCTTTTTATTTTATTTTCAGCGTTTGTTGATTTATTTCAAATTTACACATTATTGTTGGCACAAAACAAAAGCAAATATTATTTCACGTTAATGAAACTCATTACTTATGATTCATTTATTTAATAAAACAAGTTATACGGGAAAATATGGCATATTCTGGTGCTTCTATATAATAATAACGAAAAAAAAAATGGATTTCAAGTAAAGCAATGATACTGACATAATTGTCACGTAGTAGTATATCCAAAAATTATGGAAAATGATAAGGTAGGAATATAATTATTCATGAAAAATAGTTTTGATAAGGGGGAAAAATTACATGTTCGGCTGGACCTATTGAGTCACGGGACATAAGCAAAAGGGGAAGTAACTCGGTTGAAAGCAGACAATTTATTCAGAAAGCAAAAATAAACATAACATATTGGTGAATTTGAAAACTTTTTAACAGTTTTAATTTTTATTATCAGTTATTTTTTATAACTAATTGAATTTTTAAGAAATTGAAAATTTAATTACCTCCCCTGTTAACTCTCCAATTCAAATCAGTAGATTTTAAGGTACTTGTACAGTTTAATAAAGACATTAAAAAAAAATGAAAATATCGGGGGAAAAGGTTATATCGTACGTGTCCGTTTTAGACTAAAGATCCCCGAAAAAAAAATTCATTTAATTTGAGATATTAAATCTTTTATTCAGGCAAAAATAAATATGAACAAAAAACTTAGGCACAAGGCCAGCTCAAAAGGGGAGGAGATGGGGGTCGTTGGTCATCCTTGTCACTCTAGAACTAAACAAAAGTTGGTAATCTGGAAGAAAGAGAGAGCCTGTTTCCTCCGTTTAACTATAGGTGGCGTTACTATCTGCCCACCCAGTTAGGAAACAGGCTCTCTCTTTCTTCCTGACTACCCAAAAGGGTAAAGTTTTAATTTGATCGAGTAAGTTTTCTTTGTTTATTTTTTTTTTTTTTTACGGCGAAAAAACACGTTTTTATGAGAGCGCGTTGAAGTCAGCCATTATGGAAATTTTGAACAGGCCACGCGCCACGGGTAGATAACTCCATGTAAAACGCCGACACTCCTTCCCCATCTTTAAAACTCGCTTTTCTTCCTAAAAATCGAACCTGGCTGACTTCAACGCGCTCTCATAAAAACGTGTTTTTTCGCTGTATATATATAAAAAAAGACAAAAAAAAAACAAAGAAAACTTACTCGATCAAATTAAAACTTTTGGGTAATCTGGAAGAGAGTCTGTTTCCTCCGTTTGACTATAGGTGGCGTTACTGTCTGTCCACCCAGTTACGGAAGGACAAAATGTATATAATGGCACCCTTGAAATAAAAATAAATGTTTTTGTTATATTTTGATTTAAAACATGTTTTTTTTTGGGGGGGGGTGCAAACATATTTAAGTTTGTTTTTTTTTTTCAAACATGTTTACGTTTTTTTTTTTGTTTTTGCAAACATATTTAAGTTTTATTTTTCCAAACATTTACGTTTTGTTGCGTGTTTATTTTCAAACATTTACGTTTTTTTTTTTTTTTTTACATTTTCTTTTTGCAAGCATAAACTAAATGTTTTTTCTAAATTTTTCTTTTCAACATATTTATGGGTACAACTGTTTTTCCGCGAGTATTTTTTACGCTCTCATAAAAAAAAAATCAACGTTTTTTCTTTTATCTTTTTTTATGGACCCCCTTTTTTCTTAATTTTTCTGCACTTGTTTTACCTTTTCCGCGAGCATATATATATATATATATATATATATATATATATATATATATATATATATATATATATATATCAATGAAAGAAAGAGCCCACACAAAAAGAAAAAAAAAACGTAAATATGTTTGCAAAAAAAAAAAAAAAGCATGTTTAAAATTAAAATATAACAAAAACATTTATTTTTATTTCAAGGGTGCCATTATATACATTTTGTGCTTCCATAACTGGGTGGACAGACAGTAACGCCACCTATAGTTAAACGGAGGAAACAGGCTTTCTCTTTCTTCATGATTACCCATATTTTAACATGGGCATATTGGAAAATTTGAAATTCCCTTAAAAAAAACTACTTGACCAATTTACATAATTTTTGGAATACGTCACGAGTGCATATACCACCATTTTTTTTTTCTTTTTTTTTTTAATATAGGACGACTTGGATAAAGACCAATAATTTTCTAAAGAACATATCCTGTGTTCAACTAACTTTCCATAATTCGTATACCTCAAAAGTAACTGCCGTCAGCTGGATTTGAACTCTGAATTTAAAGTGATTTTATTTTTATTTTCAATTTTTTTGGCGCTTATCCAGAATTCCACTTACATTTAAAGAAGAAAACAGAAAGAAAAAAACACATGACGCGGCTGTTGTGAAAAGAAAATATCATCTTGCAAAACTCTCATAAATTGATGAAGTAATTCTATTTTTAATAAAGAAAATCATTTTAAAGCGAATTTGAGTTCTTCCAATGCCCTCCTTCCACTTAAGAATCGCTTAATAAAATCTTGCAATTTTATTTGGAATTACCTCCCTTGTTTCTTCAGTCTGTTTTCCAAATGCCATTTTGAAAATGGAATAATGAGATAATAGCTCTTTAGTTAGCTATAAAATTTAATTATTAAAAAATAATTAAAAAACAACAAATGCTCGATCAATTTACGTGATTTTTTTATTATGTTATATTCTTTCCCTGTCTGGTCGTACAGATTCTACTTATTTTTATCATTTTTTTTAATATAGGGAGAGTCTGGACGAGCACCTAATATTTTATTTATTTATTGTTTTAAATTAATTCGTACACTCATTAACCCTTATCCTTGAGTGGCCTTCGAGCCTTGATTAGTGATGAATCCCTTGTAAAAAATATTATTTATTAATCTAATTGAATAAATTACAAAATGAAGCAGGGAAATGCTATATCTTGTCTGTTTTTAGTAGCAAAATAAATCAAAATGTAAATGAAATAATTATCTGATTAATATTTACTACTTTTAACAAAAATTTCACACACGTCCTTGTACCCCTCGACACACCCGACAAGTAACAAAATCCCACCCCTACGCAGTAGAGCTCCTCAGATGCCAAAAAGCCTTCTACTCTAATAGTTTCTTCATCAGAATTGCTAGATTTTAGAATTCCCTTCCGGTTTCCTACTTCCTCGACTATACTCAGTACAATGTACTGACATGCAGAAGTTCAAGTGTAATGTAGACAGTATAGATACTATAGAGTATCCTTTCTATTATGTCCCAGGTAGTGCATCAAAGTGGCACTGACTGAGCCTTGTTTGGGGTGAAAATGAAAAAAAAAAATGATTTTTACTTTTTTTTTTTTTTCATCTTCTATTTATTGTTTTCAAACTTGCGTGTTTTTCTTGGTAAAATTATTTGGCACATGTGCACTTATGCGTCGGTGCAGCTTTTTTTTTTTTTTGGTTTTCAGTTGGAACATTGTGAGAGTGCATAGCAGGGGCGATTTCAGGACCGAATCAAAAATCGGAAAGATTTCTTTTCGTAACAAAGCCAGAATTCTAAAATTTTTTGAATGCGCGTTTCTCCTGTACCTGTAAACTTACGATGATGATTACTTAAAATTTTACGTGCAAGTATAAAAGAAGTAGGTCTAGCAGACGAACCTCGTTCTGAAAAATCTGAAAAGTTCAGTCACGTGACATTTGACACCGGTGGTACCCCAATAAAACACTAGGCATTATTTGTGTTTCAATCTTTTTAAAAAGTGCAGCTTAATAAGTAGGTCCCGCAGACGAGCCTCGTTCTGACATTCGGAAAAGTTAGGTTAACAACCGGTGAAGCTACCGAAAAGTAACCTTTTTGAATGAAGACGGATATAAGCAATATTTTTAAAGTTAATTTCTTAATTTTACTTAAAGACAAAATCTAAACATATATAAACAATATATTTTAGAAAATAATTTCTTAATTTTAAATAAAAATAGATTGTAAAGAAAATATTTTGTAAATAATTATGTAAAAATATTGCAAAGTGTATACATCTTTGGGATAATACGGTCGCCTCAAACCTCCCCCCCCCCAAAAAAAAAAGACAGCAAACGAAAAAAGCTTTAACGTTTTTACTATTTTAAAGCACTTCTTTTATTTTAAGTTTGAAATACAAGTAGTGGCTAGTTGTTAACTTTGAATAACAATGGCGCATCATGGCGGGAATTTTTCAGGGTTTAAATGTATTGTAATGCTTTTATTGGGGACGAAACACGTTTTTCAGGCGCCATATTACTTCCTATTTACTTGCCTCCCCACGAGGGCAGAGTTAGACACAAGGTTGGTTTTTAATGTAGAGAAGCATTTATTACTAAAAAAACGAAATTGTGAAATATAAAAGCAAGCTAAAAGTAAAATAATAATAATAAAAACAATTCAAAGAATTAAAGAAAGACAAAATTCAAAGAAATTTCGAACCTTTATTACTATAGACATAACGAAGAAGTGAAAATAAATAAATAATTGCAACCAAAGGCAAGATAAATCGGTACTTATACAGTTTAATGACGACATTAAAAAATGGAAATATTGAAAAAAAAATTTTTTGTACGTACCTGTTATAGACTGAAGTTCTTTGAAAAAAAATTTCACTTTATTTGATCAAGTAGTTTTTTTTTTTTACAGCGAAAAACAATTATTTATCACGACGACGTCAACGTGCCCATTTTGGAAATGTACCTAGCAAAATGGAGGTATTCTGCCAGAATACCTCCATTTTAGGCCAGATTTCGCAATCTAGCCTTTTTTTTTCGCCAGAATGAGATGCGCACATCACATCTGCAATTTTTTTCCGTTTTTTTTTTTTTATTTTTAAAGCAGAATACTATTGAATATGCCAAGAAATTGAAGAATGCAAAGAACTGAAGAATTTTTTACGCGATTATTTTCGAAACATGTGCAGTAGTGTTTACCGATGTATTGGAAAATTCAAAATGGTGCCCGACACTCTCTTTAACATGGTAAGTTTGGGAAAAGGTGTTATAAATAATAAACTACACAAAATACTATTTAAAAAACACCGAATATATGTCAACTTATGTCACGGTAATATATATTGAGCGAATTTCTAACAGTACTTTGTCTAGTTTATTATTTATAACGTATTTCCTGAAGTTACTGTGTTAAAGAGAGACTCTGGCGCCATTTTGAATTTTCCAATACATCGGTAAACACTGTATGCTTTTCGAGCTGAATAAACATGTTACATTGAATAAAAACACTAAAAACATATCCATATACAGTAATACAAACCCTAAGTTTTTTTTTTTAATTCGAAAATTTCGGTTGCATATTTCTAATTTTTCTAATATTTTATTTTTATTTTCTTCTGTTACAAATTAAAAAAAAAAAACACTCCAAAAATGGCATCTGTCTTCAAAAAAAAAAAAAAAAAAAAAAAAAAAAAAATTCTCATTCTGGTGGAAAAAAAAAGGGCTAGATTGGCCTAAAATGGAGGTATTCTGCTACGTAGGGCAGTTACCGGCCCTTGGGGAAAGCTACCTGCCCTTGGGGAATTCCTGGGCGCTGCAATAACATTTCCAAAATGGCCACCTTGACGTCGTCGTGATAAATAATTGTTTTTCGCTGTAAAAAAAAAACTACTTGATCAAATGAAGTGAAATTTTTTTTCGAAGAACTTCAGTCTATAACAGGTACGTACAAAAAAAATTTTTTTTCAATATTTCCATTTTTTAATGTCGTCATTAAACTGTATAAGTACCGATAAATCAACGAAAAAAGGATCAATAATGGTAGAAGCACCGCGGTGTCATATGTCACGTGACCTAACTGTTCAAATTTTTCAGAACGAGGCTCGTCTACGGGACCTACTTATCTAAGCTGCATCAAAAAAGCGCTTTAAAATAAGTAAAAACGCTAAAACGTTTAGTTTGTTGTCTTTTTTGGAGGGAGGGGAACCAGGTATGTAAACACACTTTGCAATATTTTTCAATAATTATTTTCAAAAGATTTTCTGTATGTTTACGATTTAATTAAAATTAATTTTTTTCTGAAAATGTATTGTTTATATATGTTTGTTTGTTTTGTTTTTTTAAATAAAAATAAGAAATTAATTTTAAAAATATTTATATTCATCTTCATTTAAAGGGTTACTTTTCGGTAGCTTCATCGGTTTTGGCCTAAATTTTCCGAATTTCAGAACGAGGCTCGTCTGGTAGACCCACTTCTTTTACTTGCACCAAATTTATTTGGACAATTTTCATTTATTCGTTCAAGTGCTTGTTTATTTTACTTAAAGTAGAATATTTATCAATTCGTATATTTATCAATTCGTTTAAGTAAAAAATAGCAATACAAGGAAATGTCGAGTGCCTATTTACAATTACATTTATATATATATATAAATATATAAATATATATATATATATATATACACACACACACAAAAATCGGCGCTTCTACAGAATTGAGACGAGATTTTATTTTGTCGTCGATAAATGGAGTTTTCAGATTAAAAACAATGGTTTTAACTGATTTTTTTTTGTCAGTTTTAATAAGTTACAATGGTTGCTTCTAAATTATGCAGTCGAAATTACCCGAATATTACTGAATTATTAAACAAGACAACTTTAATCGTGTTAGCAGGTAAAAAAATGCGGCCATCTTGTTTAAATCAAAGCGGAAAATTTTCTCCCTTTCGAACTCTTATGTGTCTTACGATCGTTTTCATCAATTTCTATTTTTATTTTCTTTAATAAATAATTTTCCTACCTTATCGATTTTCATAATTTTGGATATAATCATCTTAAAAATACGAGGAATACGTAGATAACATTGTTTTCGTGTAAAATTCAGTTTTACGATTTCTGAAAAAGTGTAGAAGCACTGAAAAATCTTTATGATGTACGCGCTCGTCAATGAATTAACATGTCGTATACGAAAAATCACATAAATTGATCAAGATGATTTTTAGCGATTTTAATACTGAAAGTAGTATCCATTATAAGGTTTATTTGCATCTCGATAGTCCGAATTGAGTTGTCTCTCCCTTGTTTTATATATGGCCGATCAAATCATTACATCTCACTTAGTCATAAAAATTGATTTTCTTAGTTAAAGAACCATTTGATCAACTTACGTGATTTTTGGAATATAACATTTTCGTTCAGTGACGCGGACGCGTATTTTTTTGTATTTAAATTTTTTTTTTTTTTTTTTTTTTTTTTTTTTCACCCCAAACAAAGCACAGTGCCACTTTGATATACTATCGGGAACATAAGTTGCAAGGATACTATGTAGGGAGTTGAGCAGCAAGATGTCTGTTGTTGCTGCTGCTGCTAATAATAATAATAATAATATTGTTAGTTATTTTTTGAAAACAAAAAAAAAAAATAATAATCAAGTTTCGTCCGTTTTTCTTTACACCCTTCGTCAACTGATACTTGTGTTCTTGAATACCATGGAAAAGTCACTTCTGATTAAAGTTTACTAGTTTTTGTTATTCTGAAAAATAAACGGCCAATTACGTTTGTGCGTTTTAAAACTGGTAAACAAACATTAAAAAGAAGTAACTTTTCCAGGCAATTCATCCACAAGTGCACAAAATATTAGTTGACAAAGAACGTAAACAAATATGGGCGGACCTTGATTTTAATCTCTATTTTCAACTAAACTGTCAATCATTTAAATTTTTTTAAACACACCTACCATCAGCTGGATTCGAACTCTGATTTTAAAGGGTTTTTTTTTTTGTTTTTTAATTATTTTGTTTTCCAAACTTACACATTTTTGTTAGCAAAAAAAAAAAATTGAATCATTTTCGATGAATAAAATTTATAGTTAATTCGGTCAACGTTTGTAATTTAATTGAAATATTAATTGTATTTTTTCTTTTTATTTCTTTGAACCTGTTCTTTTTTACGGCATAGCGGCGTTATTAGTAAAACTATATATATAAATAGAGGAAGATCTGTCCCGTAAATAATTATCCATTCGATGGTATTTAAATCTAGGCCAAATTGTACAATAATTCTGGGACATGCACTGCCTAATCCTACGGAGCTAGCCACATGATATTAAGACCAGACAGTGATGGCGTCTGGTATTAGCGTGGGTTGGCGGAGCGAGATTTCGGCCCGTCTACGATGTCGAAATAAGAAACAAAATCACAGTTTTTCATGCCTAATTCAGTCGCGTGAGTAGCAATGGTCTTTGCCATATTAAAAATTAAACTCGCATTTGTTTTTATAGGTATTTTTAGCTCAAGAATTGTTCCGTGTTTTGCTTCTAGAAAACCTCAGAGGCGACTCCCTCTCGTTTAAAAACTCTTGTTTTTGTATTTTAACTCTTTCTTTGCAATGTCTTTTTTTTTTCGCGATATATAAACAATAAAAATACTCCTTAAATATATCGGTTTATATATTATCATAATACCCTCAACCATTGGTGTTTTGTTTCGATTTCATTATTTTTACTAAATATTGCTTATTTTGTCACAGTACAAAAATTTGATAATATTGTTTTTAGTTTTTACTCTAACTCATATTCGAAAAGCGTTTATTTTTTACTTTTCAAACTAAACTTTTAATTCTTGCAGTACATAAACCAAATAGGTAATGTAGGCCACCCCCAAACCACGCATATAAAAATAAGATTCTACTTTTTAGGCGATTACGCGTGAACATGCTGAAAAAAAACTTTGCGGAAATAAAGCAAACAACTTCCAAAATATTTCAGAATTAAATGAACGATCAGTTTCATATATACATTTAATGCAAAATGATCCCCCCCCATTTCTAGACCCTTCTCATTGTTTAGGGAAGTTACCTATTTTTTTACCAGACTCTAAGTCCGCCTCCTCTAAAAAAACGTACTAAATTTATCTGGCGTAGCAAAAATAAATAAATAAATCGGTAACTGGCCCTAAAATGTTATAGTAGTAGCCCGAAAATGTGAAATCATTTTAATTGTATGCGAAACGGATCTGCTTTCTAAATTCTAAAATAGTTTCTTTTGTTGTTTTTCTTTCCGTCAATTTTTTTTTCAGAGTTCACATGTAATCCCCCCCCCCCTCCGAAATAAGTAGATTTTTTTTTTCCTACTCTTTTTTTTTTTTTTTTTTTTTGTAGGGCGGGGTTATTTAGCTAAAGGTATTAATCTACCATAACACGACTAATTGTGTAGTGAAATTTGATATTGTTCATGTATATAAATTTGACACAATATTTAACGAAGTACTACTCTTCAGCTTAGCATTCTTATCATGAAGACGGTGGGGATCTCTTTGTTAAATATTCTGTACCTTTACCGCTACACACGCATATTAACCTAAGTCGCGCGTTGCCTACGTGAATAGAAGGCCGTTCCACTAAAGTCACATAATCTGCTGACGTCGCAGAATAAAGTATTAGCGACGGACAAAATGGAGGTGGGTTGTAAAGTTTGTTTTGACGAAGTCTCTCTTTAAAAATCTACCAAAAATTAGGTAATTATCCAATCAATATAAATTTTCACCGAATTTTATAAAGGTGTAATTTTTTTTTTCATATTCGAGGTATATATACTTTTTATTTTATTTATTTATTTATTTTTTTTATACAGAAACCCCTTCATTTTTGGTCATTCTTACCCTTAAAATAAAAAAGCCCAACCTGGATATATACTTCCTGTTCCTGTATGAGGGAGGGGGTGAGCGATGAGGAATTTTACCACTAGTAGCTAATGATCAATTAGTATTAATCAGGTTAATCAACTTAGTAGCGAGATTAGCTAGTTTGAGTAGTAGCAAATCCATTTAAATAAAACGGTAGACTTATGTATGTGTAGAAATATTTAACCAATAAACACTTAAACTACTGGTCACATAACACTAAAATTAACAGGAAATAATAATCATACACCAAGCCTGGTTTATAACTAAAATCTTTGTTTGGATGGATGAATAACCCGTATAGAAATATATCGGCAAAATGTTCATTTCAACTTGTCAACGTATTTCTATTACTTTTGCGCATGCGTAAATCTGTTCATAGCTTGAAGTGGTTTAATTTTAAATCTTTCTTATCTATTTGTCAATAGTTCAAACGGTAGGGAACGTGGCTAGAACGCTAAATGCTTTGGTTTCAATTTTAACTGATGGCACCCGAGTCATATTTTGCATTTTCACTCCAAACAAGACACAGTGCCATTTTGATGTAGGGGCTACTATCTGGGACATAATTGCAGGGATACTATGTAGGGAGTTGAGCAGCAAGATTACATTACGCTTGAACTTCTGCATGTCGGTACAGTCAGGGAAGCAGGATCCCAGAAGGGAATTCCAAAGTTTAGTAGTTCTGATGAAGAAACTATTAGAGTAGACTGACATCTGGGGATCTCTACTGTGTAGAGGTGGGATTTTGCTGCTTGTCGGGTTTGTCAGAGGTATTTATGTCGGGGAGTACAAGGGCTTGTAGTTCATCGGAGCATCCATCATTAAAATACTTGTAAAACAGGCAGAGGGATGCAACATTTCATTGATGGGACAGAGGTTGGGGCTTAGCTGACAGTTGGAGGTTGGCAACTCTTTTTTGAACCCTGTCCAGGAGTGAGACTAGTAGCAGATGCACCAGCCCAGATGTGACAACAATACTCCATACATGGGCGAATGGTGGCCTTGTAGAGATACAGGATACTTTCAGGCGTAAGTAACTTTCTAGCACAGTAGAGAGAGCCCACCTTCCTCGCAGCAACCGTGGCAATGCTCTCAATATATCAGTTCCAACTCCTGTTCCCTGTGAATGTAAGTTGAGGAGTTTGAATGAAGTACTTTCAAGTAGTGTATCATTAAACATAGCTACTGGTTGTTCAGAAGGTTTCTTGTAATTATTAAAGGAAATGAGCTTAGTCTTAGCAGCATTAAATGTTACCATTTATTTTTGTCCCCGTTTCACTACAGACTGGAGGTCTTCCTTTAGAGAATTGCCTCTGTAACAATAGATATGAAATTTGCATGAATTAAAATATATTTAAGCATGTTTTATGACTGGGCAAGGCTCCCCCCCCCCTCCGCTCGCTGGTTGAACGGGTTTTATCAAAAATGTACAACCAAAATTATGCCCAATCAATGTACGACTGACTGCTCCTGACGTTTGTCATAGAAACGTGTAAAGTTGCTTGAATCAGCAAGAGCTCATTAGACATTTTAGTTTTGCAGAATTTTTGGTTGTATATAACAAGGTTTACTAAAAATGTATGATTATTTCCTTCTGCTGCTGATTTGTTATTAAAGCAACTTTTACACAGACAAACTACTGGGTTTGTCAGTGCAAAATATTGTAAAAAAATCTGTTGTGGTATTATTAAAATAAACAATAAAATTAATTTACTCACAAGTTTCAGTGAAGAGGTTATTTTTTGGCAAATATATTTTTAGATTCATATAAAGTATTTACAAAAAAATAATTTTTTTTTTTTAATATTCTCTCTTAAGGCAGAAAGTAAATAGATACTGAAGTATTTATTTATGTACCTATTTACTATGCCTCCCCACGGGACAGAGTTAGACACCAGGGTCGTTACTCCTTAAAAACTGAAACAATTATTTTTTTCCAATTGTGTCACACTTTTTTGGGGTTTTTTTTTCATTAAAAATCTTTGTAAAAAAATAAATAAAAAATAAACAAGTTTATTTTTTAGATTAGTCGTGCCTTGATTTTACTAATTATGCACGACTAAAAATTAAACACGATTTTATGTACGTCTAATTAAATCCTAAAAGACTTTGACAATTATTTGACACATTGTATTGGAAAGAAATAATTCTTAGTCGTTAAGAGATTAATTAGTCCAAGCAACTTCGACAGTTTCAAGTTTAATAAACAAAACCAACAAAAAACAACAAATAGTCGATAATAATAAGGATTTCGTCTACTTTTTACAAAGATTTTCTAGTGTTAAATTGTTATTGTGTTACAAAATTCAAATTTTAAAGAAAAAGATCACTTGTAAAATTTAATTTGTACAAAATAAAAAGTCTGTTTTATGTAAATTGCCTGGAAAATTCTGACAATAATACAGTCCTTATTCTGCATAAGGACTTTTAACTCAATCCCAAAACTAAGGGAATATCTTTATGTTGGGATATTAAAATATATAAGAAAAAGCCTTTGCTAAACAAACGTTGATTAACTCCGCTTAAAATTTTTTGGTCCCTCGACAAAAGGAGTGTGGACCTGTAAATTCACCTTTGTCCGTTCGTCTGTTTGCACTTTTCTCAATAACTACCTACGCCTTGGAATCTTTTGAAATTTTACACAAGCATTAAACATGGTATGAGTAAAAAAGTAACAGAACTCTGGTTGCTCCCCTAGGGATCCCTTTCGGGTTAAAATGGCTAAAATTGACACTTTTGTGCTTATTAAAAAAAAAATTGATGTGTTGGATTTTTATAAAACTTTCTGAAAAATTGTAACTAACTGATTTCTATATAATTTTGTTTGTCTATACTTTGCGATAACTCTTGGGTGTGCCCCAGGGGCTCTTTTAGGGCTAATAAAAATACTCTATTTTTGGGACTATTTTACCATATTTGCCCAAAATTTTCTGTGTATTTCTATTTAGCAGTTTTGCATGGTGCTGAACTCAAATTTAAATATGTTAAGGCTTTGGGGCCTTTTGGGACTAAATGGGGTAGGATGGGGGGGGGCAAATGCTGAACTTGGTCATTTTTTTTTTATGCCTCGTTCACTGTGCACTCACAGGGGACCATGCATGATTCACTTGTTTTTCTTTTGTTTTTTTTTCTTTTAAAGATATTGTTTTAATTTGGCTCTTAAATAATCTGAAATTGGAAGTAGACTAGAGTTAGGGTTCAACCATCCAAAGTTCACCGAATCATAATGCTGAAAAACTCGAATATTTACTTATTCGTCATCTATATCATACTTAGTCTGTCTGTCTGACTGTCCCTTCCACTTTTTCTTGGAAACTAGAGGGCTGATCTGGCTGAAATTTTGTATGAACCTTTATGTACAACAAACTAATTATTAGCATATTCTTTTGATGCATGGTTAGGGATTAGTCACCACAATGCCACATTTACTCTGGAAGTTTTCTTGTAAGCTACTGGGCAAATCTGGCTGAAATTTTGTATGGACCTTTGTTATCCTGACTGTTTTCTGCCTATCGAAAGCAAACTAAGTATTATACTATTTGTTCGAATTGATAATGATTAATATTTAATGCAAAAATTAGCACAAACTTAACCATTTCAACCATGAATTTGACATAAAGTCAACAAGCTGTAATTTTTAACAATTTTTAACGTGCTAGTAAATAAAGAAAATAACAAAATTTATAAATTGATGTTGCTTTTAAATCCTTTTAAAATCTATAATTTGATTTTTTTTTTTTTTTTTTTTTTTTTTTTTTTTTCAAAACGTGTTTTGAATTTATTAGTAAAAATTAAGTACTTAATTTAAAGAAAACGCCCCCCCCTCCCCTAAACAAAAAAAAGAACACTGTATGAAAAAATGTTTTGTCTTTGAGAAAGGCATACATCATTGAAAAAATATGTATTTTTTTAAATTGTATTGCTTTCTAAATATTTTGTTATTTTTCGGAAATGTTAAGACTTTTTCTTTCAATCATAGGTGTGTCCATTTTTTTTTTTTTTTTTGCCTGGGATTCTTATGGATGGTTCTGCTCTTGAGGAGAAATTAACTCCTAAACTTCTTGATTTTTTTTTTTTTTTTTTTTTTTTTTCTCCTCAAATATTTTGAGTTTGTACATTAGATCCATTGCCCTTTATGCTTTTCGCAAAGTTGATTCTCTATCGCTGCAAACACTTTCTTGCACCTTTTCTCTCTCTACAAATATACTATCAGACCATGTATGGATAATTGTTGCCATATTTGAGTTGGTGAATCTCTCCCATTTGAGTATTCTTGATAAGGTGCAGAAATGTATTTGTAATTTTCATTGCCCCCCCCTCCCACCTCCGCCCTTTCTTCTTTTCTGCAACTTGTCTCTCACAGACGTGATGTTGCTAGTCTGTCTTTTCTATAAATACTATTATGTGGCATGTAGTCTTTTCAATATTGTATCATCTATTCCTGCTTCTTTTGTACCAGTTCATTTGACTCATTGTCTCCTGGTCTTCATCAATTTGCTCTTTTGATACCCCATTTACAGCTTCCGATTTCAATAGCTTCTTTCCAAGAATCATAGGCTTGTGCAATTCTTTATCTGCTGACTGTTTTCCTCCTACCTATAACCTTAGTATTTTTCAATATTAAGATTTATAAGTACCTCCTGTCTTTGCTATAATCATCTTTCATTCTTGTCAGTTCATTACATCAAATGGCTTCATGCTTTGCCTGAAACGTTTTTGATAAAATAAAAAAATGATTCATTTAAATTTCTAAAAAGAAAAAACTTTACATCTTACAAAGGGCATCCTATGCAATTTCAACATTTTAAAATGGGCCCAAAACAGCCCCCCCCCCCCCAAATCGCTTTTGGGCATGTGAACTATTTTGACTGCTTTGTACAGAAGTTAAATTTGACTTCTTGCATTCGGTCGCAGCATTTGTCATAAGGCAGAGATCATGTTTAAAATAATGTCAAAACAAAAATAATAATGTAAGATTTCTTTATTTTTCTGAATTTTGGAGATGAGAATTGATAATTTGTACTTTTCAGATTACTGTTTTCATCTTGAGTGTTATATCGGAATGTTTTCGTCTTGAGTGTTATATCGGAATGTTTTTGTCTTGAGTGTTATATTGGAATGTTTTTGTCTTGAGTGTTATATCGGAATGTTTTCGTCTTGAGTGTTATATCGGAATGTTTTTGTCTTGAGTGTTATATCGGAATGTTTTTGTCTTGAGTGTTATATCGGAATGTTTTTGTCTTGAGTGTTATATCGGAATGTTTTTGTCTTGAGTGTTATATCGGAATGTTTTCGTCTTGAGTGTTATATCGGAATGTTTTCGTCTTGAGTGTTATATCGGAATGTTTTTGTCTTGAGTGTTATATCGGAATGTTTTCGTCTTGAGTGTTATATCGGAATGTTTTTGTCTTGAGTGTTATATCGGAATGTTTTCGTCTTGAGTGTTATATCGGAATGTTTTCGTCTTGAGTGTTATATCGGAATGTTTTCGTCTTGAGTGTTATATCGGAATGTTTTCGTCTTGAGTGTTATATCGGCATGTTTTCGTCTTGAGTGTTATATCGGAATGTTTTCGTCTTGAGTGTTATATCGGAATGTTTTCGTCTTGAGTGTTATATCGGAATGTTTTCGTCCTGAGTGTTATATCGGAATGTTTTCGTCCTGAGTGTTATATCGGAATGTTTTCGTCCTGAGTGTTATATCGGAATGTTTTCGTCCTGAGTGTTATATCGGAATGTTTTCGTCCTGAGTGTTATATCGGAATGTTTTCGTCCTGAGTGTTATATCGGAATGTTTTCGTCCTGAGTGTTATATCGGAATGTTTTCGTCCTGAGTGTTATATCGGAATGTTTTCGTCCTGAGTGTTATATCGGAATGTTTTCGTCCTGAGTGTTATATCGGAATGTTTTCGTCTTGAGTGTTATATCGGAATGTTTTCGTCTTGAGTGTTATATCGGAATGTTTTCGTCTTGAGTGTTATATCGGAATGTTTTCGTCTTGAGTGTTATATCGGAATGTTTTCGTCTTGAGTGTTATATCGGAATGTTTTCGTCTTGAGTGTTATATCGGAATGTTTTCGTCCTGAGTGTTATATCGGAATGTTTTCGTCTTGAGTGTTATATCGGAATGTTTTCGTCTTGAGTGTTATATCGGAATGTTTTCGTTGATGTAACCTCAGACTTTCTTCAGGTAGATCAAATTATTATTATTATTTTCTCTTTGATTGAACCTGAGAAATCTTCTTTCTGTCAAACTCGGTAATCTGATTGAAATTTCGAGTAGAAACCTTTATTAATTCACAGAATGAGAGCCTACTACAACCGTGGATTAAATAGTGTTCCATTTGAAATTCCATGCAGACTCTTAGGTTCGACTGAAAGATTATCGAGTTTGACACCTGAAGATCGTAAGTTAAAACAGCTGAAATGCCGTGAGAATAACACTAAAAAACATTAGTCTGAACAATCAAAATAAGTTGTTTTTTTCTTTTTTCTTAATACTAATGAATAACCACTTATCAAGGCCAACAAACACTCAAGGACAAGGGTTAATGAGATGAGTAGATTGTCAATTGATTGATGAACAATGTTCTGAGAGGATTGAAAATGATTGGAATAAATAACATTGAATTATTTAGAGAAGACAAATGTTTATTTACATTATATTTGACAATGACCATGTTATAGCCTCCAAGGAAGCAGTTCTGTGGTACTTATTCCACATGTGAGATCTCTTTTAATTCATAAATTAAGGATATTTTATATCTACTATATTAATAAAATGATTTTTTTAATCTTCTGTCTCTAAGAAAATAACTGAACACTTCCCAAACAAATCTTTTACAATCACGAATTATAGCAATTCATGAAGCATGTTTTACAGTTCCCAACTTGAATGGTATTTTCATAATGTTTCAGCTGTTGTAACCTCTGACCTTCTTCAGGTATATCATGTCAAACTCTGGAATTTTCCGCTGAATTTGAGAATCTTTGCAAAATTTCATGCAGAACTATTTATTTGATCCATGGAGATATCATGTTCTCGTTCTGTCAGCCATAACCAGGTAGAAGTCTTAAGCAATGCTAAGAATACCATCGCTTACACTGAGGATTGAAACTACAAATCTTCAGAGCAATGTCACTTAGAACTAAATTTTACTTAGTACTTTACCCAGTTATGGCTGACGGAACAAGATCATGCTACTCCCGTGGATTAAGTAAAGGATCCCATTCAAAATTCTGTTCAGATTCTAGAGTTTGACAACAAGATTCCTGAGTTTATTATTTTGCTACCAAAATTTTATCTTGTTGCTTTCATACCAATAGTCCTATTAGTATTTACTTGCAATGTTGGTTGTAACAGATCCCCACTCCCACTCCAGCATACTCGGGTTAAGTTTAATTATATGGTTTTCATACCAGTACAAGATAGGCTGATAGTATTATTATTTTTTACTAGATGTATATAATCAATATTCTTATTTACTTGCCTCACCATGAGGGCAGAGTTAGACACAAGGTTAGTTTTTAATGTGGGGAAAATCCAGCTCCCCCAAAAAGGGGCACTCTGGATAGGAATGAAAATTGCTTCTGTTTAGGAGGAATTCTCCTTCACTGACCGTGGTCAGAAAAAGTGGAAACGTAGTATCAAAACAGATACTACATTTTGTTCCTAGCTAAAAGGCCAAGAATCAATGTTGCCTAAGAGTTTTTATTCATTTCTTAAATTTCTATCTATTTTTTTAAAGTCTGTGTTAAGAATTAGATATGCCAAATCAGCATAAAAGGGGGTGATAATCGAGTTGCTGATCAAAGGATGAATGCAGGGAGGGGAAAAACTGGCTATGTACTGTAAGACTTATGTGTGAGCAAAGAAGAGGATGAATATTATAATGGATTTTTAAAAATTCCATCTTATACTCCTACCTGCAGACATGACACGCACACACTGACTGCCCAATGATAACCGTTTTGCCATTGCTACTTGACTTTAGGTAACATTCATTAAGGACTGGTTGAGCCACCTCCTCCCAAAGAACACACTGCATCCTTGATGCACACGGACCACACATGACGGTTTGTAACAGCCAAGATGGTGATGGACAGCCAGTCTTGGGACCAGCAGCGACCATCGTAGACCTGTGGACCAGAACTAAGCTTTGATGGTGTGTAACCACGTATTAAGTTTGCCTCCTTGGCGTCTTCATCAACCTTGGAATGATTCTGCAGCTATTGCTTCATGGATGAACTTCCCTGGGTTGTGATTGAACCAACAGTCTCTTCTTTCAAAAGAGATTGATTGAGGGGAATGATCTCTGCTACTGAGAATTTCTAATATGGCTGTAAATTCCAATACAGGGTAAGCACTTTCTGCCACAGCAGAACCACTGAGAGCAAGAACTTTCTTTTGTTCTTGGTAATTGTTTGAAAAACAACACTTAAACTAGGACAAACGATCAGTCAGCTGATGATGATTTTTCCTTTTTTCTCGGATTTTTTTTTTTTTATCATAGATTTTTTTCTGCCATTCTCAACCAAGGGAAGTGTGTATCGTTCATCAGTATACAATATGATGTTTGGAAGTGGAACCTGGCTAGTGAGAGTTAAGGATATGCGTTGCATGGAAACTTAGAAGATGTGAAACAGTTGAAGTAGCAGGTTCTGTTCAGAGGATATGGCCAACAGAAATATGGAAGGAAGTGATTATAATGGACTTGAGAGAAAGCTGGATAAATAAGAACCTTGCCAGAGATAAGTTTATGTTAAATTAAATATAATAAGGATGGCTTTTTTATCGGTAGCAAAACACGGAAACGAGAGAAAGAGGAGTCGATGAAGGGGGGTATGTGTACAAAAATGTAATATGACTGAGAATGTGTAGCAAGTAAGTCATTTAGTTCATTAATCGGTATCCTAGGCAATGCCAGATGACCATGCTAGTTTTTCATAAGTGTCATCTATGATGCAATCCGATTCTTTTTATTATGGAGATACTGCTTTCAAGGGAACATCATGTGACTGTGGCTGCATTAATTTAATTGTCCATCTCTCTGCCATCGATGGCTGAACAGAATACGAACATTAACTTGAACATATGAAAAAAAACAAAAAAACAAATCCAATTACTTTGACAGCATTTTCCATTTTAAATAGAAATTGTTCTGACTTAGTATGTGAAACTATATACAGGACTAGTGGGGGTGCCCGGCGTTGCCCGGGTGTTTTGAAAGTGTGTGTTGAGAAGGAAAAAAAGTGATAGTAGGCAGGCAGGCTTGAACCCGTGATGCAAAGGCGGAAAAGAAAGTGAAAGAAAACCTGACATCTTAACGCTACCTCATGACGCAACCGGAAGTGTAAAGCATTTAAATTTAGCGATGTTAACTATTACGCCATAGCGGATAGCAAAATGAATGAGTTGGTAATTAAATCTGGCTGTAAGCCAGTTAAGCTTTCAGCTTTCTGCTGTATTTGTTTGATATTAAGGGTTTCCCCCAAGACTTTCTGACCAGAAGGCGCTTGTGTTTGCTTCGATAGTTTCGCTTTTATATGAAAAAGACAAACACTGGAAACCAGGGATTTTTTAAAACTTGGTCAAATAAAAAATGGAGACGACATCCGTTCGCAAATCAGAGATATTATGATCTAGGAAGTATAAAGGAAACTTCTTCATAAATGTAACTGCCGCGAGAAGGCGGACAAAAGAAGCCTTTCACGGACATAACAAACGCCCGTACCTGTTCTACCTTTTATATTATACAGGATAACCTGTTCATACTGCCGTCAGAAGTTACACGTAGGATCGTCAATAAAATTCATAATTCTTTGTTACATTCAAACCATATAAACTTCATCCTATATCTGACTTGTCCACCAAGTTTCAATCATCGATGTCCAACAGTCTGTTTTATCATTGTTCAATAATAACTGTCAGTGTCAGCAATGGATTTCCAGGCTTGGTCAGCTTTCAATTTAGTCTTTAGCTGCTAATTTGAACTTGGCAGGCAGAAATTAACGTAAAGTGCTTTTATTTTTCATTTACATGTTAAATTTTTATGTTTTTTGATCAATCTGATGATAGCTCAAATGTTAACGACTAAGGTTGAAGCACTACATGTTTTGATTTCAATTCTAGCTGATGGCACCCAAGTCATAGTTTTTCTTTTCTTATATACTAGCGGGGTTGCCCGGGTGTTTGTAGGTGTGTGTGGTGTTAAATAAAAAAGAACCCGGTGGGTAGGTGGGGGGGGTTGAACCCGAAGCCCTGAGGCGAAGTTTGAAAATAAAATCGGCCAACCAAAATGAGTTAGTGAAAGATATTTGAATTTATTTAAGAATGAAATTGACAGGTGCGCGCCCGGAAGTCATCGAGCGTTACGACGACGTCAATGACCAGGTTTGTTTGTTATAAGCGAAGTAAAAAAAGAAAACAACGTTCACACTTAAGCGGGAAAAAAAACTAACGTAAGGCAAACGAACGATGAAAACAGAAAAACGAACACATGAAAAATGGCTTAAATAAGCCTGTTTTGATATTAAAATTAAAAAAATCTGTGGATACCCGGGTATTTTTGGGTGTGTGGTCGGGGGGGGGCATAAGCAAAATAAAAAAAAACAGAAAAACAAACGTTACGTGAAAAATGGCTTGAATAACACTGGTTCAATATTTAAATTTAAAAAATCGAAAAAAAAAAAAAAATCTCACACCACGATTCGAACCCAAAACGTTTAGGTAATGAACCAACGCGCTAATCAACTGACCTAACACGACGTACATTAAATTTGTTCAGTTTTTCAACTATTTAAAGTAAATCAGATCATGACGTCATCTGATGCATGTGTAGAACCGGTCGAGAGGGCTGTTTTTGTTGGCCCCCCCCCCCCCCTGTCAAAAATTGTCGATTTCGGGTTGAAAAAATGAACGTTTTTGGCCAATTTTTCGATATTTTTTTGAGCGAAGAATGGGGCTTCAATATGATACCGAGTTTGTGAATTTTTGTTGTCTGTTGAAAGTTTTTAGCAGACACACAAACATACACACATACATACATATATACATACATACATTTTCACTTTTATATATATATAGAAGATTGGGTACAATATAATAATTGATAGAGTATTGATTCGATAATAAATATGAAATCTGCATAAATTATCATAGTTAAGCGTATTTTGCGACCATGCCACGCCAGGCGACTACTACTATATATTGGGTACAATATAATAATCGATAGAGAATTGCCACTATAATAATAAATATGAAATCTGCATAACTTAAAATATATTAAAGCATATTTTACAACTGGGCAATGTCAGATGGACTGCTAGTATGTGTTACACATATATATTTATTAGTCTCTTTTTCTTTCTTTCTCTCTTTTCTCATTACAAAATAGTGACGTCAACCCTCCTTTTAATGTAAAACTATTTTGGACACGACCAATGTGTACAATTGGCTCAACAACATCCTGCTTAACTTCCCCATCCTCCTCATCATCATCATCAACATCGTCACCCCCTCCTCCAGTTGGTGAACTTGTACTTAGGCAATTGTTTTCTTATATTTTACTTTTTATCCAATTACTAAAACCATCAAGATCCACTATAAGTCTATAAAACGAAATAATAAACAATATTGACTCAAATTGACACAGTATTCATATTTAACATACGTAAAACGACACTGTATTAATTTGCATGTTTTTGTTTCAGAAGACATTAATTAAATTTTGGTATTAAGAGTTTTATATGTGCATGTCACAAGTTTTCATTTTTTTAATAACTGTTTTTTTTTTTTGTGATATGTTGACACACTTCGTCACCTCATCCAGGGCTCTACGGACAAATTTATCTTTAATTGACCTTTGATAACCAAATATTTTCATTGACTAACCAAACAGAAAAGATATTAGCCAAACCCATGTGATTTTTGGAATATGACATCTTTGTTTTGTGATGAGTGCATGCGTTATAAAGATTTCTCTGTATTTATTTATTTTTTTTAAATGTGATTCTAAATTAGCACCAAATTTTATGTTGAGATTTGAAATATGTAAAAATTTGAATTTCTTCAGATGTTTTTAAAACGGCTTTCATTTAAAAAAAAAAAAAAAAAAGTTTGATTTTTTCTTTTTTTATTTAAAAAACAAATAAAATAAAGATTGAAAATTTGAATATAAAGATTTGAATATTTTTCACTCAGTACTGAGATTTGGAAGATTGTTGGTAGGGGGGAAAAAAACACAATCACCAAAAGATAAGCGTTTTATTATTTCTAGTTGCCACTTCGGGATGCCTATTATTCCTGGATCCATTTCTACTCTATTTCCACCAATAACTATTAATACGCTGTTATCTCACTGACTACTGTATACTCATTAACAGGGCTCTACAGATAAATTTATCTTTAGTTGACCTTTGACAACTAAATATTTTTGTTTACTAATTAAATATAAGTTACTAGCCAAACCCGCATGATTTTTGGAATATGACATCTTCATTTCGTGACAAGTATGTAGATCAAATATTTTTCTGTATTTTGTTTAATAAGCGTGATTTTTTAAGTAAGCATCAAGTTTTATGATGAGATTTGAAATATGTAAAAGTTTGAAATTTTACAGGTGTTTTTTAAACAGTCTTCATTACAAAAAAAAATTTTATAGATGTTTTTTTAAACAGTCTTCATTGAAAACAACAATTTTACAGGTGTTTTTTAAACAGTCTTCATTAAAAAAAAAAGTAAATTGTTCTATTAAACCTTTTTATTGTTTGAATAATTTGACTTTGCTTGTTTTATTAAAGAAAATTAAAGGTTAAAAAGTGTTATGGGGTTAAATGATAAGAACGAAAAGGAACAGGGTTTTTAGGAACGAAACCTGTATTCTCATATATTACAGACAAAGTGAGTTTAGTAATACCATACCTCAACGGTAGGGCGTTTGCACACGACCAGCCTGGTCGCATGCCAATCTCAGACTGCTGGGCACCGGTCTCGATACCGGAAGTGACGTAACCAACGGAGTGACGTCATGAGATAGTCCATTAATCTCATGGAGGGGTGTCACCAACAAAAAGACATTTTTTACTCTGTAATATTCTTTGGGAGATTGTTTGGGAAAAAAAAACACAATTGCCAAAAGATAAGCATTTTATTATTTCTAGTCGCCACTTAGAAAATCACTTGCAAATTATTTACATGTATATATAATATATAAAATTATATTTGCTGGATGTTAAAAGTTGGACCTAGATAGTATTTAAACTGACAAATGAAACTTTGATTCTTACTAGCCGATTTTCCTTTACTGTTAATAACATAGTACAACAATAAACAGACGTTTCTATAATTTATTTTAAAAATGCTTAATCTGGTTTGGCAGTTTGCTAATATGGAGACATTTTTAAATGCCTAAAAGGAATCAGCTAAGGGAAATAACTCTAATTATCTTACTAAGAACTCTTATTCCTTATTTACTGAACTTGACAAAAAAAAAAATGGCGTTATAAAATATCAAAATGTTTATAATGCAAATTTGAATTTAATGGATCCTGAGTAACACAGTCAGTACAACGTGTGTGATATTTTTATGGCCAAAGCACGTTAACACACCAGTTATTGTCAAATCTCTAAAGTTAAGCAACATTGCATCTAATTAGTACTTGAGTGACCGTTTGGGGATTTCCAAGTTCTGTAATATGATTTTCTTTGTTTGCTTTTCAATATGGGGGGAATTTTTGACAAGCACCATAAATATAGATACAGTTGCAATGCCGAATTTTTTCAGAATCCTGAAAAATGTTGGGGATTACAAATTCATATTCGACCCCCAATCAGTGTGTATGTCCCAGTTATGGCAGATAACACCAGCGTCTTGTATTCACAAATTATCCCTCATCTGGTACTGGGCAGCTTCAATGTTGCTTAACTTCAGTGATCTAATTGAAATCAGTGTGACAACATGATCATTGTAGATTATTTTGATGTGCATTTAATGCGAGATAGCCCCACAGATAAAAAAAAAAAAAAAAAATCTGGCAGGGGTGGGGTAGAATCCAGTGAGTATCATACTTTCTACTGATAAGACGATCACCAAAGTGTCCTTGCATATCATTGGCAAACGCTCTTCTAGCTACAACCACTATTAGCGATTTCTCTTGTCTCTATCTGTGCCTAAAAGTAAACGACGATTCCACGAGTAACTTTTTTTTACTCAGAACTGCTCGTATGTGGAATATATATATATATATATGTATACTGCAGAATTGCTTTCTAATTGACTATAACATGATCATTTTCAAGACCAATGTAAACAACTTTTTGTTGAGCCGTTCTCTTAAATAATTAAATTCCACACATTTTCTACCATCACTGATCACAATAGTGTTTCACCTAACAATCATTAACCATTATCCTTGAGTGGCAGCCAAGCCTTGATAAACGGTGACTATAGTTAAAGTTAGACAGAAATGAATTTCTATTAAATATGGTTGGCTTGCAGAAAGTGTTTCAAACAATTGCAGACATTCGTATGTGCATTCTTTGGACTATTGTGCTTATCTTGCGTGTTATTGTTACATTTTGGTTGATGTAACCTTGATAACTAGTAAAATTGAACATCAAGAAAACAACATAGGTTTAAAGCTCTTAAAAAAAAAAAAAAAAGCTCCTGTTAAAAATTTAGTTGTAAAAGCTACACTCTTCTGGAGGTTGAAGGTTTAATCTCCAGTGCGGTCGACACTCGAAAAACAGTTGCGAATTACTTAGGACTCTTACCCAGTCATGGCTAACAGAATGAGAGCATGCTACCCCTGTGCATTAAATAAAGGGTTCCATTTGAAATTCAGTGCAGATTTCAGAGTTTGACAGAAAGATTCCAGAGTTTAACAAAATAAAATTTTTAAAAAAAGGTCAAAGGTTACATCAACTAAAATGTGAAAATAACACTCAAGATGAGAAGAATCCAAATAATACGAATGATTGCTCGATCATCTCCAAAATTCAGAAACATAATTCCAGGGATGTCATTTTTGGAGCAAAGGTGGGGATCACCCTGTACAATTAAATAAGTTTTCAGAGTTCATCAAATGACTATTTTACAAATACATATGACAAAAAAAATAAATAAATAAATAAAATAACTTATAAGGTTGATGTGCCGTAAACCAAAACATTCAAGTGGAAGTGGTTCACTTGGTCAGACAAGACTAGAATGTGACATGTTAAATTGGCACTCGTATCATAAAGTCATGCTTTTCTGGGGCCCAAATTCGACACGAGCAACCTATTTATAAGTGCTTATGTAGATTAATATCACAACCCGTTGGAACCTAAAAAAAATAAAAGCAGAAAGTTTGTTTCATTGCGTGCACACTTATTTAAATGTTTCTTTTTGTTTGTTTTTGTTTGTTTATGCGTGCTACGTTACTTACAATTTTGAACATGCTCCAAAATGTCTGTTTATCATCTGTGTAAATTATAGAATAATCCTTCTCTCTTAGCATCAGTCGGGGAGGGTATAAAGTGTCACTGTCACCCTTGTACCATGACAAGTACCTCCTAATGCTTGTGTGCCTTGTAGCAATGGTCACAGCTAGAGAGAGAGAGAGAGAGAGAGAGAGAGAGAGAACTGCTTGTCCACTACCAGCATGGCTGGAAAGTCAGTTTAGATTTTTATCTTTTTCTTTTACATCTTAGTTTTCCACTTTTTTTTTCTTCTATTTTTTCTTTGCTTTTTCTCTTTTCTCTTTATCATCCTTTTCTCTTTTTCTTTTTCTCTTTATCCTTTTTTTCCTCACCCCCTTTTTTATCCTATCTTATTTTCCCCTTTTACTCCTTTTTTCTTTATTTTTCCTCTTTTTCTTCCCCTATTTTTTCTTTAATTTATTTAACCCTTTTCTTCACTATTTCTTCTATCTTTTTTCCCCTCACTTTCCTTTCCTCTCTTTTTTTTTTTACTTTCCCTTATTTTTTTTTTTATTGTTTCTCCATCCCCTCCTCCTCCTCCTCCTCCTCCTCTGTTCTCTTCCAATTCGGCCTTGGCTTTTGTTTTTGTTCTTGGTCTCCTGTGGCAATTAAAAAAAAAAAAAAAAAAAGAAAAAAATGCCCAAAAAGTAAAACAACCTCTACTGATGGAGAATGTAGCTTAAAATTGTTTTTGTGATGGTGGAGGAAGGGGCAGAACTTTTGCAACCATTCCCATAATATCATCGCCATCATTGCTTGAGGAAGTTCATTATAACTGATATTTGTCGTTGGGGCTTGATGTGTGAGCAGAGAAAGTCAACCAACTTCCTGCTCCTTTTTACTTGATTGCATACATAAATATGGATAGAATTTGTAGATTTGAATCCAAGATTCATGCAATCATCACATTGGCTTGTTCAACAATTTATATTCTTTTCATCTTTTAATATAATTATATATATACTAGCTGTACCCTGCCACGCGTTGCTGTGGCTCAATTTGGTGTAATGGAAAAATCTAATAAAAAGAGAAAATGCAAGTTTCTTACATTCTTAGTACAGCAATTCACTCCAAAAGTGTTTAAAAAAAAAAAAAAAAAAAATACAAAAATGGAGAAAAAAAATGGTACTCTTGCAGAATCTTACCAGGATCCTTAGGAGTTTCCATCAATCATGGCTTGGGCTCGACCAGCAGTCAATGGATTAAGCCAAACGTTGCTAAATTGTTGAAATGGTTAATTGATTTTTTTTGTGTTTTTTTTTTGTAATCAAAAATCTTACTTTTCAATTAATATTTTGGTGAGGGGAGGGGGTACTATACGCAGATTCGAAAAGTTGTCCCAAAACAAATGTAAACAAAGGTAAGGTAAGTTACATTTCGACATATCTGGATAATTTGTTTGTTTTTATTTAATGTAAAAAGTTTAATCAGCTCGGAAAAGCACACAGTGTTTATCAATGTATTTGAAAAAGACAAATGGTCTTGGACTCTGTTGAATATGTTAAGTTCGGGGAAAATAAGTAAAAAAAAAACTAAAAAAACTATGCATAACAATGTAAGAAATATATGTGACCGTGACATAGGCTGACATATTTGGTGGATTTCTGGCAGTATATTGTATAGTTTATTAGTTTTAATTCATTTTCCAAAACAACGTAATCAACAGTGTCTGCCACCATTTTTATTTTTCAAATACACTGATAAACACTGGTTTTCGAGTCGACTAAATGTTACATTAAATCAAGCGGGTTTATATTACTGAACACAGATCCGAAAAAGTTGTTGAAAAATAAATATATAACAAATGTTATCTAAGGCAAGATAAGTTACTTTTCTACCAAACTGGATCAGCCAGTTCGGTAGAAAAGTAACTTATTTTGCCTTTGATAATATTTGTTATACATTTGTTTTTTGGCAACTTTTTTTAATCTGTGTGTACAGTAATACAAACAAAAAAAAAAAACACAAAAATATATCCAGTTAGGTAGAAAAGTAACTTATCCTGCCTTTAAAGTCCACCTACACAATTTGTTTTAAAATTACTACTTTTAAACATTTTCGACGATGCTGAATAAGAAAATCTTATTTACAGTTTGAAGAGGAAAGTAGTTTTCGATATATAAAGACCTGTGCTATGCACTATAATTCACTGGCAGCTATGAATAAACATCCCCAATCTCCCAATAAGAACGGCTTTCAGAATAAATAACGCCTACCCACCCATGTTAAAAATTGTGTAGGTGGACCTAAAGTAATAATTTACCTTTTTTTTTTTTAAATAAATTGTTAGTTTAAAGCACAACGCTATTGTGTACAACGGTTTTAATAAAGGAAAAGCATTCATATTTTCTTATATAAAAACAACTCCGGAAAAAAAAAAAAAAACATACTTTCAAGTTTGTTAGAATAAGTTTTATCGAAACAAAAACAAAACATTTTTTACTTATGCTTTATTTCTTAAATATAACAATTCCTGTTTTATGCTTTTAACGAACGTAAATTTCACGGTGTCTGTTTTTTGTTACATTAGGTCCCTCTACACGATTTGTTTTGAAATTACTACTAAAGGTTTTAGACGATGCTGACTAAGAAATGCATATTTACAATTTGCAGAGGCAAGTAGTTTTCGAGATATAAAGACCTGTGCTATGCACTATAATTCACTGGTGGCCATGAATAAACACCCCAACCTCCCAATATTAAGAACAGCTTTTGGAATGAAAACCGACAATCTCTCCATGTTAAGAACAGCTTTAATATTCCCATGTTAAGAATGGCTTTCAGAATAAACACCCCTAACCTCCCCATATCAAAAACGGCTTTTGGAATAAATACCTCCATCCTCCCTATGTTAAGAACGGCTTGCAGAATAAACAATGCCTACCCAACCATGTTAATAATTGTGTAGATGGAGCTAAAGTAAAAAACTTTTCTTTTCTTTTTTTTTTAAATAAATTGTTAGTTTAAAGCATAACGCTACCATGGTTTTAATAAAGGAAAAGCATTCATATTTTCTTATATAAAAACAACTCGGGGGAGGGGGGTACTTTCTAGTTTGTTAAAATAAAGGGTTTGTATTACTGTACACATAGATTCGAAAAAGTTGTCAAAAACAAATATATAACAAATAAATGTTATCAAAGGCAAGATAAGTTAATTTTCAACCTAACTGGATAATTGTTTTGTGTTTTTTATTTAATATAAAATGCTTATTCAGCTTGAAAAACATCCAGTGTTCACCGATGCGTTGGAAAATTCAAAATGGCGCCAAACTCTCTGCTAAACATGGTAAGTTTGAGGAAAATGAATTAAAACTAAAAACTATACCACATACTGTTAAAAACACACCGAATATATGTCAGCGTATGTCACGGTAACATATATTGCGCTAGTTTCAAACAGTGTTTTGTATACTTTCTATTTTTAACTCATTTTCCCAAATGTACCGTGTTCAGCAGAGAGGTCGACGCCATTTTGAATTTTCCAACACATCGGTAAACACTGTTTGTCGAACTGAATAAACACGTTACATTAAATAAAAACACTAAAAAAATTATCCAGTTGGTTAGAAAAGTAACTTATCTTGACTTTGATAACATTTATTTGTTATATATTTGTTTTTTGACAGCATTTTCGAATCTATGTGTACAGTAATACAAACCCAAAATAAGTTTTATTAAAAGAAAAAAAGAACAATTTTTTACTTTTGCTTTATTTCTTAATGTAACAACGATTGTTAGTTTAAAGCGCAACGCTAATGTATACCATGGTTTTGATAAAGGAAAGGCATTCATAAAAACATCTCGGGGGGGGGTGTACTTTGAAGTTTGTTAAAATAAGTTGTATCGAAAAAAAACCGTTTTTTTTTACTTATGTTTTATTTCTTAAGTGTATCAGTTTGTGTCTTACGCTTTTAACGATTGTTAAAAAAAAGTTGTTTTTTTTTTATACGCACATATAGTCAGAATCGTTATTTTTTGTCATTCCAAAATGGTATAATTTTATCGTAAGGACTGCCACAATGAAATTAAACTTAAAAAATAGGGAATGTTTTTTTTATACTTATCAATTAAACAGATAATGAAATATTGTAATTCGGAAGTCTTCAACTCGTGGACCGCTCATTTCTACCGGAAATAAAATGGCGAAAATAGTTTCGCATTACGAAAATATTTTTATTTTATTTAATATTAATTTCTGTGTTACTATTTTAACGATTTTTTAAAAAAAGTGCATTATAGTCAGAATCGTTATTTACCGTCATCTTTTCCCTGATGAATAAAAGTTTTTTTGTTTTTTTTATAAGGTAATATTTACTTTTTAATTTTTAAAAACACAGTTTGATGATAAAGATTCACTGTTATAAAATTTCACAGAAAACGGAATTGTAAATTTCTAGTTTATCGGTTTTGAATAAACCAGACGTTCCATTTTTATATATATATAGATTTCTAAATATATAATTTACATGGTCACAACACTGGACATGCTAAGGTTTCGGACAAATGATCAGTTAAAACCAGAAGTCCTCGTCAGGCAACATAATACATGGTTGCTTTCCACACAAGAAAGCAGTCTTTTTGTTTTTTATTTATTTATTTATTTTTTTTTTTGAGGACTACTTTCTTGTGTGGAAAGCAACCATTTATTAAGATGCCTGACGATGACTTCTGGTTTAAACCGATCATTTGTCTGAAACATTAGCATGTCCAGTATATCATGACCATGTAGATTATACATCATATTATAGAAATATATATAATTATATTAAAGATGAAAAGAATAAAGATTGTTGAACAAAGAGTTCTGGTTTTCATCAACAATTTGTCCAAAACAGTAGCATGTCCAGTGTCACGACCATGTAAATTTGTAAAAATGTATCTTGCTCTTTTATTGAGCACTCTTAATAACCTCATAAAATTCATTAGTTATCATTTGGGCTATGACAAGAGAATATTCTTATCATTGTTTTGACTCTCGAGTATATATGCGACACAGTTAATCAATCAAGAACCACATCACTATCTAAAAATATATATATATACATGCATACACCAGGTTAAAGGTATTCATGAGTGATAACTAGGGCTATGACGAGAATATTCTTTTCATTATTTTGACTCTCGAGTATATATCAGTTAATATTTTATGTTTTTAGATAGTGATGTGATTCTTGATTGATTGACTGTGTCGCATATATACTTGATGAATTTTACGAGGTTATTAAGAGTGAAACCAGATCTCTTTGTTCAATCTTTATATAAAAAATATCACACGTGTTAGTTATCACTCATGAATACCTTTAACCTTGTGTGTGTGTATATATATATATATATATATATATATATATATATATATTCAGTTTGTTTTTAGATAAGCAGTAATGTGTTGCTAGTCATGAGCATGTTTAGGTCCTATAATATTTAGTAACTAGAGACCTCTTCAGATAATCATGTTTATGTGAAAGCGAAGTCAGTAAGAGGTCTCTAGTTACTAAATACTATAGCACCAAAACATGCTTATGACTGTGTAGCAACACATTACTGCTTATGTAAAAACAAATTGAAAATATACCTTGCTCTACTTCGGTATTGAGCATTTTTTATTTAACCTCAAATTATATATATATATATATGCAATATTTTTTTTTTTTTTTTTTTTTTTTTTAAATAAACATTAATTTATTTAAAGATCCTAATCTTCGGCCCACAACAAAGCCCTCCTCAAGAAAAAAAAAAAAATGTATCGCCTAAAAAAAAAAAAATTTGAATAGAAAAAAATATCACACGTGTCTGATTTTCTAACCGTCATGTTTTGAATTTCATTTTCTCCGTGCTTCTAAAAAAGTGGATTTCTATTAAATACTGAAATATTAAGGAGATTTAGTTTGCTTTCAGCATTGTGTATTGTATGTATTTAGGGAAGTTAACTATTTTTTCCATTTGCTGCAAAAATATTTATTGACTGCAATATAACTTCAAAACAGCATTACCAGTTCAGTTTTCAAGGATTTGAAACACTTACCATTTGACAGACGATTTTCTTCAAATATATTATGAATCACAGTCATGCACATTAGATCACTGTGTAGAAGTTTTTACTAAGATATATATCTATATATATAAAAGGCAAAATGTGTGTGTATGTCTTCAAAAGGCTTTTCGAGCACACGCTCCCTGGGTCGTTACTATTGCTTTAAAACTGTGTATATAGGTCCTATATAATAATATCTAGGAATTAGGAAACCGCGTAGCGTATAGATTTATTTACGTCGATTTTTACAAAATTATTGCTATTTTGGCTTCTCGCGTGTTGATTGGGCTTTTTAGTATAAATAAAGTGAAACTAAACTCAAACGGACGTGTTCGCAGCATTGCGCCGTGAAAAACGTCCAGAAGCAATCAGTTTTGATCAATCTTGTATATCAGACAGTCAAATTTCGATAAACAACCTCAGACGCTGACACTGCGTGACTTCTATTTGACCTTCTTAATTAGGTCAAATGGAAGCAGCAAAGTTAACTTTTATTACGCACGCCTGTTTTTATAGTCATAGTTAGATAAATAAATTCAAACACGTCTAGGCTGTATGTCGCAGTGGCCCAATAGTAACATCGCACGTTTTTTTTTTTTTCACACATTAATTTCCAACTCAAGGGTACGGGTTCGATTCTCATACTCACCTACCAAAACATTTTTTTATTATTATTTAACCCCCCCCCCCCCCCTCCCCCCGGAGTTTTGATTTACCTCAAGACACCCGGGCATTGCTGGGTACCCCGCGCTAGTATTATATAAAAGACAAAATGTCTATATTCCAAGATGTTGTTCATCTTAGCATTTATTTCTTTCAGCATGTTAAAATGTTCAAATCTTGACAGCACCTGTTTCATAGCACAGAAACATTCATTGAATTATGTCAAGTTTTTAATCTTTTCTACTTTGACTCCAAGAATAAAAACTCGTTAACTTTAAAAGAAAATATAAAGAATATGGGTATAATTACATTTTTCCGATAAGATCGGAAGAGTAATTGCAATGGTGTTTCATACTATTTACACCATCTTTGATTTTAATGCTGTATATGCTCTGTAGTTATATTTAACATACATTGAGCTTCATAAATAAAACAATTGGTATAAAGGGTAAAATATAACTGATTATGCATATTTTACCGATAAACATATTAGTGTTGGAATGATTAATCGAAAAAATTTGTGCCGATTTTCTGAGGCCAAAACGATTCATTTGTCTTTTTGATTTTGTTTAAAGCTAAGTCTTCCATTACTGGTAATAAATGATAAAATAATAATTGATTTTAAACCACCAGTGAAGCTAAAATCGATAGATCCCCCCCCCCGTATGTTTTTACATTTATGAAAATATTTGCACATTTAATGTATGTTTTTACGGTAATCGGAGAAAAACACAACTATATAGTTAAATATTTAGAGATTTATAAAAAATCAGAATCGGTAATTGTATTGGGGAAAAAATATTGGAATTGTCCTATCACTATATATATATATATATATATATATATATATATAATATATATTTATAAAAAATCACTTATTCTTAAGACCGAATATTTTTCCTTTCTTACATTATGTTATACCGTTATAATACTTCTCTAAATACTGAAATAATTATGACCAGAATGTAAATATGTGTCTGTGATGCAAGAGAGTGGGGAGGGGCTCGTTCTTTTTTTTTTTTTTTTTTTTTTCTTTGGTGCTTAAGTTATAGTCGACAAATCGACTTTTTTAAAGATGTTGTTTTAAACAAAAACAATATTATGTTCTAAATTGTTATGTCGAAAATAGTAATAAATCCAAAAATTACGAAAAATCAATGGATAGAAATTTATTTCTAATAAAAAGTAATTTTTAAGGAAAATAGGTAAAATCACATTTTTCTTAGAAATTATAAGTAGGCTGTAGAAGGCTAAATACAGGGAACATAACTCCAAAGAGAATATTAGATTAATTGTGTCATGGCTGCAACATAGATTTTATTTTACTAAAAACACAATAGCAGTTGTTCTATTTGATGAATTTTTGGTAATTTTGGATATTAAAAAAAAAATGCGTCGTTTTCAGCTTCTAAAATGTATTCATTTATTTATATATGTAATTATTTTCAATTTTCAACTAACACAACGCTTCAAAAGCAGGTAAAGAAGAAAAAAAAGATTCTTTCCTAATTTAAATTTTGCGCGGCTGGCGCAACACCCTGCTGATGACTATTTTTATTTAAATTTCTAGCTGCTTCCAAGAACACCGGGCTACTACCATCACCCTCACACGCAGAATTCCACCATGTGGTCAAGAAAAAAAAAAAAAATTAATAAATTTAAATAAAAAAAAAAAGATATTCAATTAAGCCATTATATTTTTTTGAAAGTTGACAAAACTTTATCTGTGTTTCAGGGTAGCCAACTGATGATCCCTGAAATAACATTAGGACTATTGTGAATTTGTGAAGGCAAATAGATTTAGTGAATCCTGCAGATTAATTAATGGCAAAATTTTCAAATGAAGGACTAAAAAAAAAATTTTTTAATTAAAATAAAAAAATTTTTTATACAGTTTTAAAGGTTAAAAAAAACTTTCCAAGACAGACATATATATATATATATATATATATATATATATATATATATATATATATATATTACAATAGAAAAATGCAAGCATGAAAAGTAATATGGTTAAGCTTAAACATGGAAAAGTAAAGGACTAGTTGTTAAAACTGGAAAAGAAAAGGACGATATTCTAGTAAAAAATATTTTAAATTTATAACTTAAAACATTAAGAATTTTTTTATTCAATTTATAACCTTATATAATTAATTCTTAATGCTGCAATATTTTAAGTTATAAATTTATATTTTTTACTAGAATATCTTGTCCTTTTCTTTTCCAGTTTTAACTAGTCGTTTACTTTTCCATGTTTAAGCTTAACTGTATTACTTATCATGCTCGCATTTTTCTATTGTAATCCATGATTTTTTCAGGCTTTAAGTAAATTCACTTTTCCTTGATTAATTTTAGTCTTTTTTTTTTTTTTTTTACCCCCATAAACATAACATACACATATGTAATAACAATGTACGGCACTCGTTTGCTTTCAATAAAATCCCCCCCCCCAATTATCTCTCTTCCATTTTGTCTGTTTCACTTGTTACTTCTCTTTTTGCGAGAGCGGTGAATTAGTAGCAACACTAGTTGCTGAAGTGACGTGGTTGCTATGAAAACCAGTCATAAAAACCTTGCTCACCTCCTTGCGTTTTTCTACGATTTTGAACACCAGTAAATTCATGATAACTTTTGTTTTACTGAACAAAAATTGATATAGCTGAGAAGGTGATCTATAAACTGTAATAATTGTTTGAAATTGGGTCGAAAAATGAGTGAGCGGTGAAGCTTTAAAGCAGTTCTAAATGACTAAAATTGCCACTTAACCATATATTCAAACACTACCATGTTTGAATGATATATATTATATATTATTCAAATTCCATTTTTAGCATCTCAATAACTTGTCATTTAAAGACATTTCCAATCTAAGACTTGGTAGAAAGGTCTATTTTCTCTAATGCCTGTAAAACACCGACACCCTCTAATTATTATCTTGTTAGAAAACAGTTTGACCCTGACCAGGCAGTAAACTATTATTATAATACTATGAGACTCCTACTATAAAAGCTATTAGAAGAGTGGCATTTAGTCTAGCTCCTATGGAGTTCTCTACAAACTTTAATCATCATTATTAGTAATTTGAAAAAGAAACCAGATAATATAATGCAGGATTTTTTTTTTTCAAATAAATGAATTATTACTTAAAAAAAAAATAAAATTATTTTGTTGATCCAAGTTTTCAGCTGCAAAACCCTTCCTCATTATGATAAAAACATTTTATTTTTTTAATTGTCAAGAATATATGGCATGGCTGAAGATTGCAGATTTCTTCCGGTCTTGTTGAAGAAATGATTTTTAAATGTTCATTAGTTGTGATATGATGCAGTGGAATGGGTGTACAAATATCGAGATCAATTTTACTACAGCGGAAGCATTGGTATATTCTAGAAATTTGAAAATCTATTAAGAAACCAGATAACACTATAAAATCTATTAAGAAACCAGATAACACAATGCAAAATTTCTTTTTTCAAATAAATGAATTTTAATTTCTTTTAATATAAACCTTTGATTCCAAAAGCCTTCCTCAAGGTGATACAGACGATCTTTTTTTTTTTTTTTAAAGTATTGTTGTTCATTACCAATTTCTTCTGGTCTTGTTGAAACTTTTTCAATGTTCAATAGTCGTAATGAGATATGGTGGTATGCACATACAAATACCGAGATCAATTTTACTTCTGTAGAAGCATCAATATGAGAAATTTGAACATCTGTTAAGAAACTAGATAACACAATGCAGAATTTTCTCCTTTACTAAAATTGAATTCAATATTTTAATTTTTAATTTTATTATAACCAGCATTCGAAGAGTGTTTCATGCCTATAAGTATTTTCATTATTAGCGTTAATTTTTTTATTGTCAATTCTATTTTTATTCATTCAATGTTTAGGGTTATCAATTCTTATTTAGAATTCAACTTGATTACAAAAAACAAAAAAAATCTTTATGATGTACATACACGTCATGAAATGAAGATGTCATATTCCAAAAATTATGTAAATTGATAAAGTAGTTTTATTTTTAACTAAGAAAATCAAATTTTACATGTATCTAAAACGTAACTGTCTCGCCCATCATGATGAAAAAAAAATATCAAGGATCAAAGGGAGATAACTCAATAAAAATTCATAACTACTAGATTTATGTTAACTTTACATGAATCGCTTGGAAATGATTTTCTTCATAAAATAAATTATTTGACCAATTTACGTGATTTTTGAAATATGACACTTCCATTCCATGGCGAGTATGTACTTCATAAAACTTGTTCTGTAGATATTTTTTATTTAAGTTGAATTCTAAATAAGAATCAATTTATCTGCTATTCAAAAATGAAATGGGTCCTATTGTGGTTCATTAAAATAAACCTCAATATTTTTATGATATGTTGCAGATAATAAACTATTTGACTCTTGCTCAACCCTGTCTGTAAAAAATGAACAGCTTAAAGTGGAAACGGCCAAACTCAAGGAAGAAAATATTGGCTTGCACATTCGAGGAGGAGATGGGTAAGTTTGCTTGATCAAGTTGGAGATGAATTATCCTTATGACTTTTAAATATTTGATAAATTTTAACTAATGAAAAAACTGTTAATAGCAATTTCAAACAATTTCTTTTAATTTTATTTAGCGGAGACAAGAATCAGATATCGGATCAAAAACTGTACAAAATCCAGGAGGAACTCACTGAATTACATCGTCAAAGAGCAGAGGTTTGAATAAACTTTATTTGCTGATTTTTTTCTTAGGCATGGATACGTTGAATAATGATAAACTTCTATAATCTCAGTCAATTTTGATAACAAACAAGTAATTATTTTATTTTAATGTAAAATTTTATAACGTGACTTCCTTTACAATAATTAAGGAATGATCAAACTCATAAAAAAAAAGCTGGTTCTTGTCCAGAATTCCTGCTACATCAAAAAACAAAAATAAAGACAATTTGTATAATATCAACAAAAATTTAAATGTACCTCTTAAGAAGTTTTTCATACCAGTGCAAGTGTTGTATAGTGGTTGAGAGATATTGATCTCATAATAAACATATAAATTGTATGTATGTTGTTTAGCCAGAAGATATGATATCGACGTATAAACTGAGTCCTGTTGTATAGTCTTCACAAGAGTCTGCATTTTGTGTCTACATGCTTATTCTTTACAGCCTTGCTTCTTGGTTTGAATCACATCTGTTCACTTCCATGACCAAACTCAAACTCTTCGACTAACTAAACTTCCCGACCTCTTGACTTCAGTTCCGTTATGTCATCATTAAAAAGCACACATATCTCAACGTGCGACCTTTCCATGTATGCCTGGCCAAGGTCATTTTGTTTATTCAACCTAACTAATTCATGTAAACATCCTCAGCTAAAACCCATTGCTACATTTTATTCTGTAAACAAAAAATAACTCCCAATATAAACTATTTTAACAATATCACTGGATAGATTGATAAATAGACAGATAGATCGATAATAATTAATTAACCTTTTAACGTTATTATGTAACACAAAGTCAGTCTCAAGGGCACCTTCAAAAGATGTATCGTTATCACTTTTCTTTTTTTGTTTAAATAGAAAACAGTGGCAATTTCTGCTTTCTAGAAAAACTTGCCAGAAGAGGTTACTATTTTTATCATATTCTGGTTTAAAGTTACTTTGGGAGAACATTCAGACTTTATATATGTGTAACACAACACAGACGCGCGTATGGCCGCTGTATGCAAATGACTGATCCGTGTGTGAGGTGACATCATGGCAAGGAAGAAGGAAAAAGATTATAAAAGAAAGAACGTGTACGCAGACTGAGGATCACATTAGAGAGGATGGAGATAGACAGGTTATACAAGTGAGAGCAGCAGGAAAAGATGCATGCTAAAGGGCGAAGTACTACGTGTTAGATATGGCAGTCTTGTTAAGTACATTGGAGCGCGACATGACTTTTGAACAAGAAACGAGGCATTATTCTGGAAGGTGCTGGTGTCTACATTTTAGCATGTATGTAACATTGTACATTGATGTACATAATTTTTTAACTCATTTTATTTGGCTTGTTGGATATTGGTATTTTTTACCAATAAATTTGATTTCATTTAAATGTATATATAATGTATAGTGTAATGTTTTTAGTAAGAGAAATGACCAGTGTTTAATTATGCATGTAAGAATGTGTATATGTATATATATATATATATATATATAAGCTGAATGTCTCTGTGTGTCTAGTCACGAATAGGCTCCTATATGGTTGACTATTATAGAAAACTGATCACATATAATAATAGATGTATCAAGACACAGGAATGGGTATGTTTGATCTGGCATAATGATGATTCCTTAAAATTGTGGGGTCTGCGTACACGCCTGGTTCACAAAGTATGGTTTTAAAAAGATTTTTTAAATTTAAAAAAAAAACGTTTACAAGTGTTTTTGATTTAAGAAGTAGCATCATAAAGACGCATCACAAGAGCACAAAACAAATTGCTGCAAGTCCGAAAGCGGTCTACTAAACAAGGTTATTTTCCAGAATAGCTAACAAAGCACATAATCACTCAAAAATAGAAGATGTATCAAGACACAGGAATGGGTATGTTTGATCTGGAAGAACGGTGGTTCATTAAAATTGTTGAGTCTGCGTTCGCGCCTGGTCAACAAAGTATGGAAATAAAAAAATTTAAAAATTTAAAAAAAAAAACGTTTACAAGTATTTTTTATATAGATGTACATAATACTTTGACAAGTATGTCTTAACTTAAATAGGGATGGTATAATAAAATTGTGGGGTCTGCGTTCGTGCATGGCCTCCATAGAATGGAAATAGGCACAAACTTTAATAAAGACTTTTCATATCTATCTGCATAAGTATACTTTGATAATTATGTTTCAGTTTGAAGAAATATGGTATAATAAAATTATGGGGTGTTCGTTCGCACATGACCTCCATAGAATGGAAATATGTCACAAAGTTTAACAAGTTTTTTAATATAGATCCACAGAATATTGTGATAAGTGTTTCAGTGTGAACAGGTGTGGTATAATAAATTATGGGGTTTATCTATTTTATTTTTACTTTCATCAAATTTTGCTTTGTTTTTGATACCCCCAAATTTGAAGCTATCTCTTTACAACCCTTCCTTTTCATAACCTATCATACTTTCATAAATCAGAGTCAATTTTCTGTAGGCTGTTTTTGAACCCAGTCAACGACGGGTACTTTTGCTAGTGTGTGTGTGTATATGTATATGTATATATATATATATTTTTTTTTTAAAGACCTCTATACATTGATGCGATTGCACATCGATACCTTCAGTTTCCTAGAAACATTGAAAACCTATCCTATAATGCCTAAGATATCAAATTTACCTGTTCAGTTATAAAGATCATAACATTGACTGAAGAATGGGTATGCTTGGTATTTTGTGTCTTGCAGGTTGTGTTTCCACTATTTCTATGAAATCGGAGGTATCAATGGACGCTAAAAATACAATATAGTGTTGAAAAAAACAATGTATTTGAAATACATGCAAGACGTACTACGTTAACATATGAATAAAATATGAGATGTGATATAAATGCATCTTCTGCTTTTGGAATAATAACTAATATGTGTGTGTGGGGATGATTGATCAGAATTGGGAATCAGAAAAATCGGAACTTTTTGGAATATCGAAATCGGAAAATTTGGAGCCTAATTTCTGATTCTAAAATGATTCTTTTAATTTTTTATTGACAATAAAAAAAAAACAAAATGAAACCAAGACAAATTTATTTATGTAAAGTTGTTCATTTACAAATAAGGGCTATGAATGGGTTATAAAATCCCACTCAGATATTTAATGTTGATTCTTAGTCGCATGTATTTTATTTTATTTATTTTTTTGTACATTACTGTAAATATTCCTTTGTAAACCTTTTCGTATATATTTGTTAAACATTTCAGGAGTTTTTACTTAATACTAGCGAGGGGTACTCGGCGTTGCCCGGGTGTTTTTCGAGGTGTGTGAAAAAAACGCGAAAATGTGAAAAAAAAACCCCAAAAAAAACAAAGCCTTCACGATGCGCAGTTGGAAAATAGTAAAGTGTTTAAAAAAAAAAAAAAAAACAGGTGCGCGTTTTTGATTGACGTGACGGCGATAGGTATTCAGCAGTAAGCATTTTGTGTGGGACAGTTTTGAATGAGGTGAATAAATCGGTTTGTTTGTTTTTAAAAACCCGCTCCCTGTTTATTTGGGGGAGCGAAATGAAAGCTACAGTCTGATATGACGAAGTCGACATTGAACAAATGTTACTTAGCTCTCTTGCGACAACTGGCTTTCGGCCTGTGATTAGAGTTGAGTTTCGCTTTTTTATACCGAAAACCCAATGTAACGCGTGGCGATGTGGGAAATGTGGAATAATTAACGTTTGAAAATCAATAAAATTAAATAGACAGGCGAGCTCCGTGGGTAACTCTGAGATATTACAATTTATAGATGATATAAAAAGTTTTAAAAGGTTGTGAACCGAGCAAGCGCTTCTCTGAAAGAAGACTTTTGTGGACATCGAGGAAAAGCGTACATACATACATTTTCGCTTTTATATATATAGATAATGATTTTAAATACCTTGGACAAAGTTTCTCATTTTCGTTGGTGCCTTCTGGACACTTGGCATCCTACCATCAGGCTCTTCTGAAATAATGTTATGGTATTTCTTCAGTTTGGCCACAAGTGAAAATATAGTAAAAATCTCGCAATGAGTTTATCAAATACTTGAATGAAATGCATAAAGGGAAAGCGAATCAAAACAAATTATATCTACATTTAAACTTAACCCTCCCCCCTCCTTCCCAAAAAAGAGTGAGATTTGGGTATTTGTTACTGTAACAAAGAGAACAAAAAAGATGAAGAACAAGTATGCCACAAATAAATGTTACCAAAGGCAAGACTCTTCTACCTTTGTGGATCAGTTCATTTGCGTTTTAACATTTTAAAGCCTGTTTTTAGTTCAAAACAAACTTACTATTCACTCTGTTGAGTTAGAATAAAATTTGCTGCTTCACAAGGACCCTTGATAATTGCTCCAAATCAAAAATTAAACAAACACTGGTAGAAATGCATAAAATAAATGTCAGCAATCGAGTGAAAATATCATGTTCCACCAGTATTTTGTTTCGATTTTTAAGTAATCGGACAAGATTAATAAGTTAGAATAAGCCGGAAATGATTATCATTTTACGTTAAATTTGTGTGAAATTGCTTTCCTATTCGAAATTCTAAAATAATTTTCTTTCTTTCCGCCACATAATCATCTAAAAAAAAAAAGTGAAGGAGGGATTTAGCTAAAGGTGTTAATCTATTTGCCATTATTATTATTAATACTGTTACTAAACTATTATTATATTGTCAAGAATGAGAGTTCAATAGAAACGTTGTTTTAATTTGAATAAAATAAAATACGCATCAAATGCGCTTGAAAGTCAAATCACAATGTAATATTAGGAAAATAAATATTTTATTTGTTTGAAATTTATCACAAATATTTTTTGAAGGTAGACTCCATCTTTAGTGTGTTGTTTTGTTTCTTTTTTTTCTTCTTCTTCCTTGCCATGTTGTAAATTTGGAGAAAGAAATCTGTTTGTATAGAGATACAACACGTGGCTCTATACAAAGAATTCTTTCTCCAAATTTACAACATGGTAAGGAAGAAGAAAAAGAAAAAATAGAAGCAAAACAACACACTGGAGATGGAGGATAATTCCGAAATATATTTGTGATAAATTTCAAACAAGTAAAATATTTGTTTATTTTCCTAATATTACGTTGTGATTTGGTTTCAAGTGCACTTAATGCATATTTTAACTATTATTATAATTATTTTTTGTATCTTGTTTTCTTTTTACAGTAACCTAAATCAATTTAATAACCAGCCTAATCTTTATAATTGCAAGAAAACGCATGCACTTTTTTCATAGCGGGAAGGGAGAGAATAACAGAACACAATTATGTAGGAACTCATTCTTGACGTGGGACGAGCTTTAACTATTCTGTTCCTAAACTGTTTTCTTATTTTGCATACCAAGCTATCGATTCTTTTTAATCGTTTATGAAAATTGCAAATGGTATTAATGATGATCAAATGCAAATGAGATTTGTTTTAAAAAAACATAAAACAAATCTTCTAATTTTCAATCAATTATAAGGAAAACATTAGAGAAAAAAAATCTACAATTGTAATATATGCCCCATCTCAAGTCTATTTTTGTTTTGTAAAATATGTGAACTTACTATCTACCTCTATCTGCGTATTGAGCACTGTTAAAGCAAATACTAAAATCGATACATAAAATATTATTTTCTTATAAAATGTTATAGACACATGAAATACTAATGCACACACATATATATGCACACACATGCACACACACACATTATTAACAGTATTTGGTATTATCCTTATCCAGAATGCCCTACAAATCGTGAACTTGAACAATGAATTACAAGAAAAAGAGAAGCAAATACAAAATATGCAAACAAAGTAAGTCCTGACTTTTCCTTTTCTTTATTCTTCTTTACTTCTTCTTTCTTTATTTTCTCTTTTACCTTTTCTTTGTTTTTCTGTTTTTTTTTTTCTTTGTTTTCTTTTGCTTTCTCTCTTTTCTTTTTTGGCAGGATTGGAGTTTAGGTGGCGATTAACACCGAACCCAAAACAACACAAACCAAAAACAAAAGGGACACAAATATTGAGTCACTGGTTTATGGAAACAGTGACCATATTGTTCAGTTTACAAATAAGCTGAACTTATTTTTCAAAATAAAACAATATAAACAGATTTTTTTTTCTTTTATTTTAAACAATATTCTAAATTTCTTTTAATATTGACCTATTTTAATAATCTTTTTCTTTATTAAAAACATATCGCTAAAAGGGTGTGTATCGCAATATATTTTTTAATAGTCTTTTGAATTTAAATTCAATTTTATTTTAATCATAAGAACTGCTGGAAATGAAAAAAAAATATTAAGAGATTTTTTTAAAATAAAAAAACGAAACAATTTTTATTTACATTATAAACATATAGAAATAGAACTTTTTATAATTTTAAACAATATGAACAGAATTGTTCTACTGCTTTTGCAGAATTGGTGGGGGTGTTTTGAAAGTATTCTGTACTTTCACCTAACAATTTAATTTTTTTCTTTTCTACAAAGCAATTTTTTTTTTTTTTTTTTACAAAAACACATTGTTCACTAGACCTAGACCTAGACCAGAAATTAGGGGTACGTTGAGTTACGTCTGCGTCAGTTTCTGCATGTGCACCAAAAAGGTAATTATTACAAGAAATCCGATGCCTTTTAACAATACATTTTCAATAAAAGAAAAAGATTAATATTTAAAAAATCTCCTTATTAAAAGATTTTTTTCTTGCATTTGTTTGAAGAAATTTGAACAATTTATATACCCGTAGCTAAAATTTGTCTGACGTCACTTCCGTAAACAAGGGAGTGCGCATCTTCAGCTTTACCAAAAAATATTACTAAACTTAAATTAAAGTTCCAAATACTATTAAAAAAATATATTGCGATGTACCCATGCTCGACTTAACGGAGTGCACAAATATCACTAAAATTGAATTTAAATTAATATTAATGCCGTTTAGCGATACATTTTCATTAAAGAAAATAATTAATATTAAAATAGGTCAATATTAAAAGAAATTTAGAATATTGTTTACAATAAAAGAAAAAAATTCTGTTTATCTTGTTTTATTTCGAAAAATAAGTTCAGCTTATTTGTAAACTGACCGAGATCAACTGTTTCCATGGATACAAATCGGTGGCTCGATATTTGTGTCCCTTTCGTTTTTGGTTTGTGTTGTTTTGGGTCCGAGGTTAATCACCTACAATCCTGCCTCATTTTCTTCATTTTATTTCTTTGTTTGTTTCTTTTTTTTTTTTTCGTTTTCTTTTTTTTTTTTTCGTTTTCTTTTTTTTTTTTTTCGTTTTCTTTTTTTTTTTTTTCGTTTTCTTTTTTTTTTTTTTCGTTTTCTTTTTTTTTTTTTTTCGTTTTCTTTTTTTTTTTCATTTTCTTTTTTTTTGTATTGTTTTTAGTTTCTTTCTTTTTAGTTTCTTTCTTTTTAGTTTCTTTCTTTCTTTGTTTCTTTCTTTCTTTGTTTCCTTTTTAGTTTCTTTCTTACTTTGTTTCCTTTTTAGTTTCTTTCTTTCTTTGTTTCCTTTTTAGTTTCTTTCTTTCTTTGTTTCCTTTTTAGTTTCTTTCTTTCTTTGTTTCCTTTTTAGTTTCTTTCTTTCTTTGTTTCCTTTTTAGTTTCTTTCTTTCTTTGTTTCCTTTTTAGTTTCTTTCTTTCTTTGTTTCCTTTTTAGTTTCTTTCTTTCTTTGTTTCCTTTTTAGTTTCTTTCTTTCTTTGTTTCCTTTTTAGTTTCTTTCTTTCTTTGTTTCCTTTTTAGTTTCTTTCTTTCTTTGTTTCCTTCTTAGTTTCTTTCTTTCTTTGTTTCCTTTTTAGTTTCTTTCTTTGTTTGTTTCCTCTTTAGTTTCTTTCTTTGTTTGTTTCCTCTTTAGTTTCTTTCTTTGTTTGTTTCCTCTTTAGTTTCTTTCTTTCTTTGTTTCCTTTTTAGTTTCTTTCTTTCTTTGTTTCCTCTTTAGTTTCTTTCTTTCTTTGTTTCCTCTTTAGTTTCTTTCTTTCTTTGTTTCCTCTTTAGTTTCTTTTTTTGTTTGTTTCCTCTTTAGTTTCTTTCTTTGTTTGTTTCCTCTTTAGTTTCTTTCTTTGTTTGTTTCCTCTTTAGTTTCTTTCTTTGTTTGTTTCCTCTTTAGTTTCTTTCTTTGTTTGTTTCCTCTTTAGTTTCTTTCTTTCTTTGTTTCCTCTTTAGTTTCTTTCTTTCTTTGTTTCCTCTTTAGTTTCTTTCTTTGTTTGTTTCCTCTTTAGTTTCTTTCTTTGTTTGTTTCCTCTTTAGTTTCTTTCTTTGTTTGTTTCCTCTTTAGTTTCTTTCTTTGTTTGTTTCCTCTTTAGTTTCTTTCTTTCTTTGTTTCCTCTTTAGTTTCTTTCTATGTTTGTTTCCTCTTTAGTTTCTTTCTTTCTTTGTTTCCTCTTTAGTTTCTTTCTTTCTTTGTTTCCTCTTTAGTTTCTTTCTTTCTTTGTTTCCTCTTTAGTTTCTTTCTTTGTTTGTTTCCTCTTTAGTTTCTTTCTTTCTTTGTTTCCTCTTTAGTTTCTTTCTTTCTTTGTTTCCTCTTTAGTTTCTTTCTTTCTTTGTTTCCTCTTTAGTTTCTTTCTTTCTTTGTTTCCTCTTTAGTTTCTTTCTTTGTTTGTTTCCTCTTTAGTTTCTTTCTTTGTTTGTTTCCTCTTTAGTTTCTTTCTTTGTTTGTTTCCTCTTTAGTTTCGTTCTTTGTTTGTTTCCTCTTTAGTTTCTTTCTTTGTTTGTTTCCTCTTTAGTTTCTTTCTTTGTTTGTTTCCTTTTTAGTTTCTTTCTTTCTTTGTTTCCTCTGTAGTTTCTTTCTTTCTTTGTTTCCTCTTTAGTTTCTTTCTTTCTTTGTTTCCTCTTTAGTTTCTTTCTTTCTTTGTTTCCTCTTTAGTTTCTTTCTTTCTTTGTTTCCTCTTTAGTTTCTTTCTTTCTTTGTTTCCTCTTTAGTTTCTTTCTTTCTTTGTTTCCTCTTTAGTTTCTTTCTTTGTTTGTTTCCTCTTTAGTTTCTTTCTTTCTTTGTTTCCTCTTTAGTTTCTTTCTTTCTTTGTTTCCTCTTTAGTTTCTTTCTTTGTTTGTTTCCTTTTTAGTTTCTTTCTTTGTTTGTTTCCTTTTTAGTTTCTTTCTTTCTTTGTTTCCTCTTTAGTTTCTTTCTTTGTTTGTTTCCTCTTTAGTTTCTTTCTTTGTTTGTTTCCTCTTTAGTTTCTTTCTTTCTTTGTTTCCTCTTTAGTTTCTTTCTTTCTTTGTTTCCTCTTTAGTTTCTTTCTTTCTTTGTTTCCTCTTTAGTTTCTTTCTTTCTTTGTTTCCTCTTTAGTTTCTTTTTTTGTTTGTTTCCTCTTTAGTTTCTTTCTTTGTTTGTTTCCTCTTTAGTTTCTTTCTTTGTTTGTTTCCTCTTTAGTTTCTTTCTTTGTTTGTTTCCTCTTTAGTTTCTTTCTTTGTTTGTTTCCTCTTTAGTTTCTTTCTTTGTTTGTTTCCTCTTTAGTTTCTTTCTTTCTTTGTTTCCTCTTTAGTTTCGTTCTTTGTTTGTTTCCTCTTTAGTTTCTTTCTTTGTTTGTTTCCTCTTTAGTTTCTTTCTTTGTTTGTTTCCTCTTTAGTTTCTTTCTTTGTTTGTTTCCTTTTTAGTTTCTTTCTTTGTTTGTTTTCTCTTTAGTTTCTTTCTTTGTTTGTTTCCTCTTTAGTTTCTTTCTTTCTTTGTTTCCTCTTTAGTTTCTTTCTTTCTTTGTTTCCTCTTTAGTTTCTTTCTTTCTTTGTTTCCTCTTTAGTTTCTTTCTTTCTTTGTTTCCTCTTTAGTTTCTTTCTTTCTTTGTTTCCTCTTTAGTTTCTTTCTTTCTTTGTTTCCTCTTTAGTTTCTTTTTTTGTTTGTTTCCTCTTTAGTTTCTTTCTTTGTTTGTTTCCTCTTTAGTTTCTTTCTTTGTTTGTTTCCTCTTTAGTTTCTTTCTTTGTTTGTTTCCTCTTTAGTTTCTTTCTTTGTTTGTTTCCTCTTTAGTTTCTTTCTTTCTTTGTTTCCTCTTTAGTTTCTTTCTTTCTTTGTTTCCTCTTTAGTTTCTTTCTTTGTTTGTTTCCTCTTTAGTTTCTTTCTTTGTTTGTTTCCTCTTTAGTTTCTTTCTTTGTTTGTTTCCTCTTTAGTTTCTTTCTTTGTTTGTTTCCTCTTTAGTTTCTTTCTTTGTTTGTTTCCTCTTTAGTTTCTTTCTTTGTTTGTTTCCTCTTTAGTTTCTTTCTTTGTTTGTTTCCTCTTTAGTTTCTTTCTTTGTTTGTTTCCTCTTTAGTTTCTTTCTTTGTTTGTTTCCTCTTTAGTTTCTTTCTTTGTTTGTTTCCTCTTTAGTTTCTTTCTTTCTTTGTTTCCTCTTTAGTTTCTTTCTTTCTTTGTTTCCTCTTTAGTTTCTTTCTTTCTTTGTTTCCTCTTTAGTTTCTTTCTTTCTTTGTTTCCTCTTTAGTTTCTTTCTTTCTTTGTTTCCTCTTTAGTTTCTTTCTTTCTTTGTTTCCTCTTTAGTTTCTTTCTTTGTTTGTTTCCTCTTTAGTTTCTTTCTTTGTTTGTTTCCTCTTTAGTTTCTTTCTTTGTTTGTTTCCTCTTTAGTTTCTTTCTTTGTTTGTTTCCTCTTTAGTTTCGTTCTTTGTTTGTTTCCTCTTTAGTTTCTTTCTTTGTTTGTTTCCTCTTTAGTTTCTTTCTTTGTTTGTTTCCTCTTTAGTTTCTTTCTTTGTTTGTTTCCTCTTTAGTTTCTTTCTTTGTTTGTTTCCTCTTTAGTTTCTTTCTTTCTTTGTTTCCTCTTTAGTTTCTTTCTTTCTTTGTTTCCTCTTTAGTTTCTTTCTTTGTTTGTTTCCTTTTTAGTTTCTTTCTTTCTTTGTTTCCTCTTTAGTTTCTTTCTTTCTTTGTTTCCTCTTTAGTTTCTTTCTTTCTTTGTTTCCTCTTTAGTTTCTTTCTTTCTTTGTTTCCTCTTTAGTTTCTTTCTTTCTTTGTTTCCTTTTTAGTTTCTTTCTTTCTTTGTTTCCTTTTTAGTTTCTTTCTTTCTTTGTTTCCTTTTTAGTTTCTTTCTTTCTTTGTTTCCTTTTTAGTTTCTTTCTTTCTTTGTTTCCTTTTTAGTTTCTTTCTTTCTTTGTTTCCTCTTTAGTTTCTTTCTTTGTTTGTTTCCTCTTTAGTTTCTTTCTTTGTTTGTTTCCTCTTTAGTTTCTTTCTTTCTTTGTTTCCTCTTTAGTTTCTTTCTTTGTTTGTTTCCTCTTTAGTTTTTTTCTTTGTTTGTTTTCTCTTTAGTTTTTTTCTTTGTTTGTTTTCTCTTTAGTTTCTTTCTTTCTTCTTTTCCTCTTTAGTTTCTTTCTTTCTTTGTTTCCTCTTTAGTTTCTTTCTTTGTTTGTTTCCTTTTTAGTTTCTTTCTTTGTTTGTTTCCTCTTTAGTTTCTTTCTTTCTTTGTTTCCTCTTTAGTTTCTTTGTTTGTTTGTTTCCTCTTTAGTTTCTTCCTTTCTTTGTTTCCTCTTTAGTTTCTTTCTTTCTTTGTTTCCTCTTTAGTTTCTTTCTTTCTTTGTTTCCTCTTTAGTTTCTTTCTTTCTTTGTTTCCTCTTAAGTTTCTTTCTTTGTTTTTTCCTCTTTAGTTTCTTTCTTTGTTTGTTTCCTCTTTAGTTTCTTTCTTTGTTTGTTTCCTCTTTAGTTTCTTTCTTTCTTTGTTTCCTCTTTAGTTTCTTTCTTTCTTTGTTTCCTCTTTAGTTTCTTTCTTTCTTTGTTTCCTCTTTAGTTTCTTTCTTTCTTTGTTTCCTCTTTAGTTTCTTTCTTTCTTTGTTTCCTCTTTAGTTTCTTTCTTTCTTTGTTTCCTCTTTAGTTTCTTTCTTTCTTTGTTTCCTCTTTAGTTTCTTTCTTTGTTTCCTCTTTAGTTTCTTTCTTTGTTTCCTCTTTAGTTTCTTTCTTGTTCTTTTCTTTCTTTTTTTATTTTTTCTTTCTTTTTTCTTTCTTTCTTTTTTATTTTTTCTTTCTTTTTTTTTTTCTTGTTTTATTTTTTCTTTCTTTTATTTAATTTTTTCTTTGTTTTCTTATTTTCTTTCTTTGTTTTCTTATTTTCTTTCTTTGTTTTCTTTCTTTTTTATTTTCTATTTTTAATTTATTTTTATTTTTAGTTTTTCTTTGTTTTCCTATTTTCTTTGTTCTTGTTCTTATTTTCTTTGTTTTCTTTTTCTTTTTTCTTTGTTTTCATTTTATTTTCTTGTTTTTCGTTTTATTTTCTTTGTTTTGTCTTTTATTTTTTATTTATTATTGCTTTATTTTTATTTCTTTATTTTTTTTTTTTATTTCTTTATTTTTTATTTTTCTTTATTTCTTGTCTTTTCTTTATTTCGTTTTGTATTTTTATTTCTTTTTTTTTCTTTTTTTTTCTTTATTTTTCTTTCTTTTTATTTCTCTTTTTTCTTTTTTCTTTATTTTTGTTTTTCTTTTTTATTCTTTTTTATTTCTATTTTTCTTTTGTTTTTTCTTTACTTTGCTTATTTTTTCTTTGTTTATTTTTCTTTTTTCTTTTAATTTTTTCATATTTTCTTATTTTTTCTCTTTTTCTTTCCTCTTTCTCATTTCATTATTCTTTCCTTATTTATTTATATTTTTTTCCATTTTTTTTGTCTTCAAATCCACCGTTTTTAAAGTTAAAATACCCATTCCAAGACAAGTTCATTTTTCATGATTCAATCAATTACCAAATCCATAATCGTGGTGATTGATAGGAAGCAGTCACACCACAAAATGAAAGCATTCTTTTTTCTAAAACTTATTGGAATTTGATCACGTAAAAATAAAATAAGTATGAGGCAACCTATTTCAGAAGACTATCATTTTTACCAAATTTAAAGTTCCTTAAAAAATAAGAAAATACTTCATTTATATGCTTAAATAAGAAAAAAAGGGAATACTGTTTTTTTTTTTTTTTTTTTTTTGCTTAAAGTTTAAGTTAATGCGATTTGTGGTTTGTTTATAAAATAGTGTATCCTTCGAGAAATACTGGTTTTCAAATATACTCAACTTTCGAACTTTAACTCTAGTCAGAAATGACTTTCTAGCAGTCAAATAAAAAAATTAAAATTCTACTTTAAGGGATTGTGTGAATCTTGTCATAAAATGAAGAAAATATAATTTAGACTGGTGGGTCAGTTTCGCATATAAACTTAATGTAAAATGATCCCTCATTTCCCGGTCATCATTTTTATACTTTCGTAAACATATTTATTATATAAATTCAAGTAAAAAATTGAACTTCAAAATTAAAAACAAAAAAAAAAAACGAACATTTTTATAATTTCATAAACATATTTCTTATAAAATTTCAAATAAAAAAAAAAAAATCTTAATTTTGTTATTAAAAGGGCAAATAAAGACTGTTATTTTTATCTTTTTATAATTTTCTTAATTTTTCTTGTATATTTTTCAATAATGTCCTTTTATATTTTATTTCAATAAATCGCTTCGCAATAGAAATGCTGAAGAATAATAAAAGTGAAGGAACTGATTTGCCTTGTCACCACTTTTGGTAGCAACTACGCTGGAAGTTAGGAAGAACGTTTGCTGACTATAACCAAAATGTTATTTTATCAGCACTCATGTTAATTTTTAATAATACACAGGAAAATATATTTGAAAAAAAAAAATATTGTGATATACAGTGTATAATATTCATCCCGGATTTGTACGAATTTACAGAAAAACATTTATAGTGTTGTTTTCATGCTTCCTTGAAAATTCCTTTTCTAAGATAAATGATAAAGATGACCCCCCCCCCCTGCCCGTGCATGCTTATGTTAGTGTATGTGAGTTGGATACTAATCCTCCTAAATGTCAGATTTGATGCCTGGATGCAAACACATACATGTGCATACAAACACATACACGTGCACACACTAGGAGTACGAGTTCTGGATTCAACATTAAATAACCTGAAAAGTGTTGATATCTTGTAAAACAAAACAACCAAACCAAATAAATATTTAAAAATATAAAGAACTTGAAGCATAAAAGCTTTTACCAAAATAATAGGATTCTGTATTAAATAACCTGAAAAGTGTTGATATGCCGTAAAAAAATCAAGCAACCACTTTTCTAACTTTCTTACTTCTTGTCTGCTTTTCCTTATGATGGTTGTTCGCTTTGAAAATGTTAATTTTGCTGTGAATGCTTACAATTCGAATGATTTATGGTGGTGAAGGAGTTAAATGATATTTGCTTCATTGAAGAATGACTTCCTGTTTCCTTACCTCCTAAATGTGCGCTCGTAGTTTTACTCTAGAGTTGTTTTTAGTGCTACCATCTTTATGCACATTTCAGTTTTATCTTCCATTCGTTATTCAAAATTGACATGCATGCAAAGCTTTTGAGTGCTTAGAATTACCGTTATTAAAAAAAGAAAGATATAGATAAATCTGTATGCTGTATGTAGTCATCACTAACCTGTCATATCCCAAAAATCACATAAGTAATTTTTTTTATATAGAAAACATTTTTTTTTAATAATTTTAAGAGTAAATTGTATTCATTACACGGCTGATTTTGATCTTGAAATTAAGTTGTCCACCTCTTATTTATAAATACTGGCTGTCAAAAATTATTAATCACTAAAAATCATAAAATTTGATTTTCTTCATAAAAAAATACTTGATCAATTTATATGATTTTGGGAATATGACATCTTCGTTCCATGAGAGGTACATACATCATAAAGAATTATCTGTATTTTTTTTTTTTTAATGAATCGAATTCTAAATAAAAACACATTTTTTCTTTGTTCACGATTGTATTGATAAATAACTTTTCTTCTTATTCTTAGGTTGGGTGATTCTGATGTCACGGCTTCTGGTTTAAGAGCAGCCATTGGAAATTTGGAACAAACCATTTTGGAATTGGAAGCAACGAACCAGGTAGGATCATTTTCACTGTTTGATAATAAATATTTTTTTTTTTTTTTTTTTTTTTTTTTATTGGACACTGTCCATTTAACTTTAGACACCCCTTCCCGGCCCTGTCGGTAGGGCATTAGAATACGCCGACTGCCCCCCTGCAGAGGGTAAAAGTCCCTCAATGGGGGTCCTGGATACGACCTTAAACTATATCCAGTGGTGAGGCCCCAGCTTGTGGGCTTTGGGGAGTGTAGAGCCACCCTTTAATTACCATTGCTTCCAGGTCCACTCTGACCCGGAGTGGTAGTACCTGTTAGGGTTCCAACTATGGGTTAAATAGAAACCGACTTGAAAACAACAAATATATTCTATTAAAAAAATGTTTCTTCAAAATCTTTGGATTCGGCATTAAATAACCCGGAAAGGGTTGATATGCCGTAAAACAAAAACAATCAACCAACCAACCAACACCCCTTCCCTCTCAGCCTTCTCCTATCTTTAACACAAAAGTGTCCAAACAAGGGATGTACCGATTAGCAAATTGGCTGATTAGCGATTAATCGGTTTTTGATAATCTATCAATTACCGATTAATCGTTTTTCTAATGCCAATTTATCAACAAATTTTGTTGCCATAAATGATACTAATATTTATTATTAATTATTAGGAATTGTACAGTAAATTGCAACGATGTGTGAACCAAAAATAAAGCATTCTTCATTAGTCATATTCTTGTTTCTTACGTTTAGACTCTTGCTACCATTACATAGTTTTATTTTTCTGGTTTAGATAATGTATATTTTATTGAGATAAATTACTAATTAGATATCAGAAATGAGTAATAAATAAAAAATTAACTAAATATTGACAACAACCTTCAACCATTATGGCAACCAGTTTCTGCTGGAAGTATTTTGATGTCAATCCCGAGAATAAAAATACAGCTGCCTGCAAGTTATGTCAAACCGTCACATCAAAGGGTGGCAAATTAGCAAAACCTTTTCCAACGACTAACATGTTAAACAATATTAATTTATTTTTATTTCGGACTATTATTCTCATCTTTATTAGTTGTTGTTTTTGATCTTTTATTGGTTTTGTTTATTCACAACGTTTCGGCCAACTATTCCTCTGGCCTTTGTCAGGTGGTAACTGCTCATCTCAGAAATGAATTCTAATTAAGGAATAATATATATATATGTTAAACAATCTTAGAAAGATTCATCCAAAGAAGCAAAAATTGCAGATAAGAAAACAAAGAAAATGACTATTCTGGGACAAACATTCCAGGAACCAATGGCAGCAACTATGAGCCTCCAGTGAAACACCAATCTGTTATAGTCAATATTGGATAAAAAGAAAATTTGTGATATTAAAGATCATAGATCACAAAAGATCCATTATCTGAAAAGAGAAATGATTGCTGTTGATATTCAACCATATTCTGTAACATCTGATATTGATTTAATAGGCTTATTGCAAAACTTTGTTAAAATTACAATATTCCATCAAAAAAGTAATTCTCTGCAAAATAATTTTTGATATATTTACAAAAATAAAACCAAAATTCAATTCTCTTGTTGAAATTAGCATTTCATGAACTACAGGCATTTGGACAGTTACAACAGATAATGCTCCCTTTCTGAGTTAGGACAGTGTAGAGCTGTGCTTAGAGTTGTTTCATTTCATGGTATACAAACAGGTAAAGAATAAGTGAAGAATTGCACAATATTCCAAGTATAAAATCTTGAATAAAGTTTTCTTAGTCTTGTGGGATTCAGGAGCAAATATGGTTGCTGGTGTCAGGGAATGTGGTTTAGAATCATTATCATGCTTCATACATACATTGCAGCATTCAATAAGTGACTCATTATTTTCCCAACAGGCTATCAAGACGATCATTATAACAGAAATAAAGCCTCTCACTTTAATCACTCTTCATTAGCAAATTAACTGAAATACAGGATCAGTTTAATTTTTAATTTCAAAATGTGACCATATGGTGATATTCAACATATATGCTAAAAAGGAATTTAGAACAACGAAAGGCTATTGTTATGCATGCTGTTGTTAATAAGATTCTTACCTTAACAACTTACCGAAAGGGACTTGTTCCAAAAATTTACCAGTTAAAGAAATCGCTAAAGAAGCAAGTCACAGAACTTCAACCATATCAATGATAATACCTACAATTTTAGCTTTGAGGTTATTTCTTTCAAAAGCTGTCCAATCTAATTCTGATATTTCTGACTTTAGTGGAATCCTTACCACTGTTGAACAATTCAATGGAAACAAGATTTTCATCCCATCTAAATGATAAGAACTTGTGTCTACTTTCCTATATCCAAGATTCAAATTTAAATTTCAAAAGAATGACCTGGAAAACGCTAAGAATTGGATTCTACATCTTCTACTGATGATGATGAGGCAGAATCGCTGTTGAGGGTCAAGAAGATCAAAGGGAAAATAAAATTGTCTGATGAATTACTTTCAAATAAGCCTACAGTGACGAATCCAAACTTAGAACAGGTAGAAGCTGAGTTAAACCTGAAGACTGCAACTACAACAGAAATACAAGAATCACAATCTAAATTCAAAAGAAGTAAATCCCATATGCACAAAAGAACTTGATCATTATGTAGCTTTACCGCTACTTACAAGAGATGATCTATTTCAGTGGTGGAAGAAGACACAGGAGACCTTACCACTGCTGAGTAAACTGACTTCAAATTATAGCACACCACCTTCATTTGTGGAGAGTGAGACACTTGTAATGTGTATGACCCTATGAGGAACAGGCTGTGTCCTGAAAACATTACAACTTAAAAGTATTCAACTTAAATACTGAGACAGAGCAGAGGAGGCAGGCAGCAAGAATAAGAGGAAGTAGAACAGCAGCAGCAGGTGCAGAACTTCAGCTTATAATTATTCACTTTAAGAATTACAATTTGTTCTTTGTGGTTGGCTTGTAATTTCTTATCTAATTGTTTAATTATATTCATGTAAGAATTGGAAATTGTCTTTGTAATTTTATTTAATAAAGGCAAGAAGCCATAATAGTGGCCAGACACTTGATTAAATGTTAAGTTAAATTAGCAGTTACTATGTTAATGTGTCAATATTATCTGACGAGTTATTTGGCAGTGATGAAATGATTTAAATTTAATATAAAAGAGAAAAGTGATTAATCGGCAAATCGTCAGATTACCAATTAATCAGCAAAGTGGTCGATTAGCTACTGATTAATCGTTACATCCCTAATCCAAACCCAGGTTAAATAGAATAGAACTTTAACAACATTTTTAAAATACCAGATGCTAAACCGGATATGATGATGATGATGATGCACATAACTGTCACGAGTTTTTGCATGATAATTCTTCACCCAGCTATGCCATTGTTTTTTTGCTTTTTTTTTTTGCTCTGTGCTATGATTAGGGGTCGTTTAGAAAGATCACATTTCTAATGAGGAAATATGGACTATAGACTAGATTTGGATGCACTAAAGGAATGCTGAGGGAAACCATCATGAAAAAACAAATGATTTTCTTAGGACATATTTAGCGTCAAAAAGGCATAGAACCTCTCGTACTGACTGGTAGAATGTAAATCGAAAAAGCAAGGTCGATCAAGACACACCTTGATGGACAAGTTGATTGATTGGACATTATTGTCAAAAGTTGATTTTTTTTTTTTTTTTTTTTTTTTTTTGCTATCGATAGCCACCCGCATTGGAGAGCTGTGGTCACCAATGCTGTTAAACGGCAGGGCTGCTGCTGCTGATGATGATGATGCTACAATTAGAGTAAAAACTCTTGCCTACGAAAGACATGACAAAGCTTTGTAAAAGCAGAAAATATCAATTCATTTTGTGGTGAATAATTTGCATATTCGATTTAGCATCTACTTTTCATGCTGGCATCTTCCAAGCTAACCTATCTCTGACATCTTCCTGAATCCATCCTCATCACTTCTTCCCATGTTTTACTTTGTCTCCTGTTAACCAATCCTACCACCTTCATTGTTCTACATCTACTAACCAAAGAACTCTCATGTATTCTTTTAAGATTTAATCTTCATCTGTATTCATTAACCTGTGACATTACACAACCATCAGATCATTGTCTCCGTACAATGTACATTCTTAATCCTCACTGGCCATGTAATTTGTAACCTGGTTGGCTAATACAGTAATTAGCATAGCTGTTGTCATCTATAACTAACCTGAATACAATGGCCCAACACACTATTAGCATGTCTGCTAAATGGACCACTTTGAACATCAAAATATAATTAAGCAGTGAAAAGGTATTGGTTGTTTTTATAGCATATCAATCTTTTCTTTGAATTACTCATTCTGTTCTAAAATTGCTTAATCACTTGAAAACATAGAATTTTTTTTTTTTTCAAGAGAATATAGTTTTTAACAATGTCCTCATCCACAAAGGCAAACACAAAGTTTCTTTATAATGTGAGGAAAATCCAGTTTCCTGGATGGGACAAAACTAAAATTATTTCAGTCTAGAAAGACCTTTCCTTCACAAACTAAAGACAGAACAGATACTACACTTTGACATTTATTTGCACAAAATATAAAACTATTACATAATGACCAAATTAGGTACAAGGCCAATCAAAAGTATGAGGATAATGAGTGTCGTTGGTCATCCTTGGTTACAAATACTTAAAATTGTTTATCTTACTCTTAACTAGAATCATCTCAGTAACCACATTACCACATTCACTCCAGGGGGGGGGCTACTTAAGCTAAGCCCAAATTTGAAAAAGTTTTAAACATAAATATATGTACAGGAATTACATTTCGTTAGAATAATACTACACTTTGATCCAAATCCTTAAAATTCTAAGGTATAATTTTTTAATGTATTATTTAATTTAAAACACTCCTTCCAATTTAAGATTTGTATGTGTTCTTTTTATTATTATTTTACTAATTTAGTTTCAGATTTGAAAAAAATAATACTCATCTGCTGACCATCAGTAGTTATTTCGCATAGAATTTGTCATTTAAATCTCAGGCAATGTCTGGCCTACATGCTAGTTTTTAATATTTTTATCATTTTCTTTAAACTAATTTCATAGAATTTCTGCCGTCTCTTTTCAGATGTTGAAAGATGAACATCAAGCTCTCCAACTTGCATTTACGTCTCTGGAAGAAAAATATCGGAAATGCCAGGAAGATAATCGAGATCTTGTTGAGCGATGGATGCAACAAAAGTCCAAAGATGCAGACAAGCTGAATGAAGAAAACGATAAAATTTTGCGGTAATTTCATGTTGAATTCAACACAGCTAATTTAGACATGATTCTAATGCAGAAATTATATTTTGGTAAAACGAAAGCCATTTATATGATGCTAATTCACTTCTCTCTCAAAATGATATTCTACGCATTTAGGCGATTTATATGTAAGCAGCTTAAAAAAATTTGAGGTGGGGGTGGGGGCTAAAAAATATTTTCTTTGTTTGTCCAATTTTACATCAATATTTAAAAATTATAATTGTACAAAAATGTTACATACTTACCTGTTAGGTTAAAAATGAAAAAGGCTGTACACCAAAATTTATGCAAATTCATTCAGTATTTTTTTTCTTATCTAATCATCCCTGTGCAAATTTTGGAAGCCATTCTTAAGCTGGAGTGGAAGGGCTAGGTTTGTTGACTCTTTCCTTGCTTAAATTTAAGCTTGAGTTATGCCCCTTGATCTTAGTAAGGCTGCTAATGTCAGGAATTTTACTGTTAAAATTTGATCTTTTTTTTTTCTTTGAAACAAAAATACTTAATGAATTTGCATAGTTTTTAGTGTACTATCTGATTTTTACTTAACATGTAAGTACCTAAGAATTTTTGTGCCATTTTGTTTTAAAGTTTTTTGTTTTTTTTAAATGAAAGTTTTTAATATTTGAGTGAAACTGGAGAATAGCCCATATTTTAGACTTTAAACCAGGGGATAACTTTTGCATATAAATTTAACATGAAATGGTCTCCCACTTTCTAACCAGATAGCGTTTTTAAAAGTATATAACTAAATATTTGATTTTAAAAGGAAGGTGGTTCTATATTGAATGATCAGATCAAGATATTGAATTACAAATGGCACCTACGTAATTATCATGTCGCAAATAGTAACATATCAAAAAATTATGAAAAACGATAGGATAGAAAAATAATTATAAATGAAAAAAGAAATTTAAGGGAACGAAATCACTATATTTAACTTTTTAAAAAATGACCAGTTGACAGAATTAAGTTCTCTTATGTCATGTGATGAATATAATTCAAAATTTTGACAAATTTTATTCCCTATATAAACTTTATCAAAAACTGCTTATCATTAATAACTAGCGGGGATGTCCGGGTGTTAAAAAAAAAAAAGTTTTGGGAGGGAGGTAGGCTTGAAACCTAAGCCTTGAGGCGAATAGCCTGATGACTTACCATGACGCTACGTGAGCAGAGAAGTGAGGAAAGGTGAAATTAAACATTTAAAAAAGCAGGTGACTGAACGTCAATGTGTTATTTTTTTTTTTAGGTCAAACATCACGCTATAGTAGACAAAATGAAATCCCAGCGCGAATTTTGTAACATAATAAAAAAAAAAATACAGACAACCTCGTTTTGTAAATCGGACATATTATAATCTAGACAGTATATAAAAAGTTGTAAGATTTAGTGACCCCCCCCCCTCGCCAAAGCCTTTGGCGGACATACAAAAAAAAATGCACATATTTTTGCTTCTATATTATAAAAGATTATTTTCCTATGTAATTTTTGGATATGTTACTATCTGCAACATGACAATTACGTAGTTACCATTTGTTTTACTTGAAATTCAATATTTCAAATTTGATTTATTCAATATAAAAAGCACTGGAAATCGGATACTATCGATACTTCCCCCCCCCCCACCCCCAGGTGTTAGGAAATAGGGGATAAAAAAGTATATAATAAAAGAGGAAATAGGTTTATCAGAGTAACAAAGGTGTAGAAGATGGAGTTGGTGGAAAGGAAAAGGAAAGCAATGGATAGGAATTTGTTCACCAACGCAGACAAAAGAGAGCTAAGTGGATTTTTAATTAAGCTGTGTCAATGACATTAAGAAAAAGACCAAACCATGGATGTAAATGATATTTTTATGATATATATGTATTTAGTGTACCTGTTCTATTTTCATGAGAAGATTTTCCCAGGTGTTACCTCCTTCCTGGTATGAGGCGGGAGTACCTCAACAGGAAATTGTCATAATTTGCTGTACATTAGCAAACTCAGCACTTATATATACTAGTTGAAATATGCAACCAGAGGCGGTGGGAGGGGGGCATATTTTTTATATCTATTTGAATTAACAGTATGTAAGTTGTTTATATAAAAGAATGCAATTAAAGCCTGTAAATTATAATTTACAAGAATTTATTGTTTGACAGGGTACTCAAAAAAGAAATATTAAATATATTTTTTGAGTATCCTGTCAGATAAATTCTTGTAAATTATAACTTAGTCTTAAATTGTGTTCTTTTACGATAAGCTCTATTTCCTATTTTTGGGTTGTATTGAGCTTTTTTATTTGATTAAGATTACTATAAAAATATTAATATTTATATTAGATTTAAGTTTACAGAAACTTTTGGCTTGTAAACTTAATTTTTACTTCTTGAAGTGACTTTGTCTTTTTGAGAAACAGTCTCTACCTGCTAAGGGGACAAAATTGAAAAAAATTGGAACTTGGCAAGCATAAGTTGACTTAGAGTGCTCTTCTATACATATGCAAATACACATTTATGGGAAGAAACTGAATGTCTGTTAGACACTATCTTCGGTCTCTCTGTACGGGGCTTGTCAGAGACTCTGACGTGAGGATACTTCTCATCAGAAGTAAACCCTGACCAATTTTTCAAGAACATGGTGTGCTACCTCCTCAAGCCATTCAGCTCATTCCTAAGGTTGTGAATGAATTATTAGAGGGCAGCTTCTCATACCAAATAAGCTGTGGGCAATGAGGAATAGACTAATAAAAAGAAAAATGAGTAAAAATGAATCTGCACACCGGCAGGCCAACACCCATGATAAAAGGGGATACTCAACTCGTTTATACACCAAGCGGAAAAAGGTAAGTATGGTATAAACTTTTTATCCTCTGGAATTGGCACTATAGCCGTGACAGGCCAGCAAGAATTAACCGCTGCTATATATTTGGTCCAATATTATAATCAATATAGAATACAATATAATAATAAATACACAATTTGCATGAATTAAAGTATCCTATTTAAGCTTATTTTATGACCAGGGAATGTCGGGCAGCTTGCTAGTTTGTAATAATTCAGATAATCTTATCTTTTTTTCAAAAAATGTACTTCTTGATAAAACAATATTATTGAACATGAAACTGGATATTTTAAAAATTAAATGAAGCTTATTTCAGATGTCTTTTTGATGATGTATGCTATAACGGCATTACATGAAATTGTATGAAGATTTCTTCTTTTTTGTTATTAATGTCTAGTCTTCAATGTGTGTATGTGTGCGTATATATAATTTTTTCTTTTTTTTTTTTCCTTTTCCTTTTTCTTCAAATTATGACATTTTTAGTGCTTTTTTCCAAGAATCACTCCACCATGAACAAAAGGATCTTATATTTTAAATTAGCTGTTCTTACTTGGAATTATTTTTACTTAGTTGTAGTTTTTTTTTTTTTTTTTAATTAAATTTTTGGGTTTCTTGTCCAGAATATAGCCTAATTAAAAAAAAAAAAAAAAAAAAAAAGTACAGAAAAATCTTTGATGTATATATTCGTCACAGAATGAAAAATGTTATATTCCAAAAATCACAAAAATTCATCAAGTAGTTTATTTATTCATTTATTTATTTTTGGTACTTGTACAGTTTAGTCAAGACCTTAAAAAATGAAAATATCGAAAAAAAAGTTTAAATTGTATGTATCCGTTATAGAATGAAGTTCTCCGAAAAAAATTTCACTTAATTTCATCAAGTAGTTTTTTTTTTTTTTTTGTGTTTTACAGCGGAAAAACACGTTTTTATGAGAGCGTGTTGAAGGCGGCCATCTTGGATTTAAAAAAAAAATTTGTTTGAATTTTAGAAATGACAAAGGGAGATAACTCCAGTTAAAGTGCTGACACCCCTCCCCATCTCTAATACTAGCTTTTCTTCCTAAAAATCGAACATTTTGCTCAGTATCATATCATAGTTTTTTCACTGTAAAAAAAATAAATTGATGAAATTAAGTGAATTTATTTTTCAGAGAACTTCGTCCCATAACGGATACATACAATTTAAACTTTTTTCGATATTTTCATTTTTTTTAATGTCTTGACTAAACTGTACAAGTACATTATTTTTTACTAAAAAAAAAAAAAAAAAATATTTAAATTTCATGAGAAAATAAGGATAGTATGTCTTCATCTGTTTTGATTAATAAAGGGAGATTACGCGATTCAAACTAACAAAATCAAAATCGGCTACAATTTACTATTAAGCACTAAAAATCATTAAAAAAAAAATTTTTTCAGTATAACAAATATGCTTGATCAATTTACATAATTTTTGTAATATATTTTTATTCCATGACGTCATGTGATGTAATATGAAATAAATATCTAAAATATTCATAAAGGTTTTTCTACATTCTTTTTTTTAATTAGGTTGAATTCTGTACACCCAATTTTTTTAAATAGGATTTTGAAAGTTGTATTCAATGTTACAATATCATTTGGTCATTTAATTGAACTAAATTAATATAGTTATAACTAATTATTGTTTTAATCTCTATAAAATGATTGGATGTAAATAGATTTCAAAACTTTTAATTAAATGAGGATTTTTAAAGCCAGGAAAAATGACTTTCTAGTCTACAGTTTAAAGACTTTCAAATTTTAAATGGTTATGAAATAATTCATTATCTTTTCTTTCCAACTGTAAACAAATTAAACCTTTAAATTGATTTTTTTTTTTTTTTTTTTTGTCAAAAAACTTAATTTTAAAAATCAGATTTTAAAACAATTTGGTTAAATTCAATAAACTTATGTCATTTTGACTTCTGCTTTCTATTTTGAATGTTTAGTCATGCCGATTAATGTTTATATAATTCCAGTTTAATTTTTTTTAAATTACACTAGCTCGGGGTACCCGGCGTTGGCCGGGTGTTTGTAGGTGTGTGTGGTGTTAAATAAAAAAGAAACCGTGTGTGTGTGGGGGGGGGGGGTACGATCAAACCCAAAGCCCTGAGGCAAAGTTTGAAAATAAAATCGGCCAGCCAGAATGAGTTAGTGAAAAATGTATGAATTTATTTAAGTAAGAACCAAATTGACAGGTGTGCGCCCGGAAGTCGAGCGTTACGACGACGATGACGTCAATGACCAGGTTTGTTTGTTATAAGCAAAGTAAAAAAAGAAGGGGCGGGGGTAATCAAAACATCGAAAAAAAACTAACGTACGGCAAACGAATGATGAAAACACAAAAACGAACACGTGAAAAATGGCTTAAATAAGCCTTTTTCGATATTAAAATTTAAAAAATCGATAGGTACCTGGGTGTTTTTTGGGTGTGTGGTCGGGGGTGGATAAACGAAGTAAAAACAGAAAAACGAACGTTATGTGAAAAATTACTTAAATAACACTGGTTCAATATTTAAATTTAAATATCGAAAAAAAAAAAAAAGGAAAAAGACATCTCACACCACGATTCGAACCCAAAACTTTTAGATAATGAACCAACGCGCTAATCGACTGACCTAATGCGACATACATGAAATTTGTTCAGTTTTTCAACTATTTAAAGTAAATCAGGTCATGACGTCATCTGGCGCATGCGTAGAACCGTTCGTCGTCACGAGAAGACCGTTTTTGTTCCCTCCCCCTCCTCGAAAATTGTTGATTTTGGGGTGAAAAAAATGAACGTTTTTGGCCAATTTTTTGATATTTTTCAAGCGAAGGATGGGGCTTCGATATGATACTGAGTTTGTGAATTTTCGTTGTGTCTGTCGAAAGTTTTGAGCAGACGCACAAACATACACACATACATACATACATTTTCGCTTTTATATATATAGATAAAAACTAGTCTTTGCCTTGAAATGCTTTTCTTTTTTTTTTATGGTTTTATTTTTTAGAAAATGTTATAATCTAAATAAATATTTTTTAAGTCTTTACTTTGAAATGTGTTTTTATTTATTTTTTAGAATGGTTTTATATAATAAAAAATATATTTTAGAAAATTACATAAAAATATTTACTCTGAATTTTTTTACAAATCATAAAAAAATATATCCAATAAATAATATTCCCCCCAAAAAATGACTTTAATTTGCTGTTGCCAAAGAAACTCTCGCAGATGACTATAAATGTTTCCCTCGCTTCCTTCCCTTCCAATTAAATTCATATTTAAAAAAAAAAAATTCTGGAATTTTGAATACTAGTAGAATATTTGTAATATAAAATAAAAATTTGAAATATTTCACATCTAAAATATTACAAAAAAAAAAAAAAATCTCAAGAAAAAGATCAACTAACACTGTTAGACTCTTAATTATAAGGAAACTAGAAACCATTATGCAATCATTAATCAGAAAGGACTTTTTCTTGATACATGCATGACTTTTGATACATAGAAAGCAGAAGTCAAAATGGCATAAATGAATTTAACCAAATTTTAAGAAAATCTTATCTTTAAAAATAATTTTATTATAAAAGAATGAATTTGCATGGTGTTGATAAACAAGTCAGTAATTTTAGTCGTTTGCTTACAGTTTGGGAAAAATGATCATTTAAAATTTGAAAGGGGTTTGGAAGCATTTAAACTGCTGAATATAAAGTCTGGCTTTAATTGAATTTAGCCAGAATTTTTATTTTTATTTTTTATTAATGTTATTAGTGAAACTTAAAATCCAAAAAAAACTTGTAAATGAATGGTGGATTACTACCCTACAAAAATAAGATGCTTTTTTTTCACGGTGGGACATAGTTATTAAAAAATAACAAACTTAAAATTAAATCAAACTTGGTCTCCCTGGTTTCTGCTTTATCTGCTATCTGCAGCAGCTTGAATTCTTCTGGATCATTCTGACTGCTTGCTTGTTATTTTCATAGTGTAACAGTCACAGAATAGACTTTTTTAGTGAGTTACATTTTTATTGCATTTTTAATGTCATTGGAATAGTTTCTATAACTTGATAATCAACCCTTTTTAGATAATATACCTGGTAAACTAAGTGCAAGAGAGATACAAACAATTCTACTGAAAGGGACAGTTAAAAATCTTAAAATATTTCTCGGTTGTAGCAGCAGCTGAATATCTGGTATCCAGTAGGATGCCCTATCCCAAACTAGAACAAAATCATAAGAAACTTAGGTATGACTTTACTATAGAGTGTCATCTGATCTAATTGTGTATTTTCAAACAAATGTATTTCAAGGAAAAACATTATGTACTTAAGTGTCATATCGAAATTATTCCAAAAATTATGAAAAATGGTTCAGTAGAAGATGTGCTAGAGCTGACTTTTTGGAAAAAAAACCTGTGCAGTAGATTGAGAAAATGCAAGATGGTTGACATGAAAGATAGTTTCATTGGATTCTGTGCAAAACAACTTGAACAATAGAATGCAGTTATCTCCCCTTGATTTTGAACTTCGAAATGGTTATTTTACAGTGAAAAATCACAACTTGTAGTTATTTTTTCATAATTGTAAGAATTTATACTAATTTCAGCATGACACATAAGTACGTGATTTTTTTACTCTGAAATGCATTTTTTCAAAGACGCACTATAGTCAAGTTGCACCAAAAATTACAAAAAAAAATGCACATTCAGGGACACCTTAAATAACAATTATATATGAATGTCAGCAAAAATGTTCAAGCTACAATTCTGAATATCTCTTACATGGAATGAGACAAATGAATGAGACAGCTTTTTGGCTGTTTGGGCTGATCATTTCTGGACAAAATGAGTAAATAGCCAGCGCTAGTTTTATTTTATATTAACCATCTATTATTCTCGCTATTTATATGGCACTATTTTATTGCTTGTATTATTTATATAAACAGAAGATTTTCTCTGGATAAAAGCTTGAAAACTGCTCTACCTCGCTCTTTATCTACATATATACATATATGTGAGTGTGTGTGTATGTATGTATGTGTGTATATATATATATATATATATATATATATACTGTAACAATCACTAAATGGGCCTTTTAATGGGTTATATAATGTTATATATTTTATTGCATATTTATCATAGTTATTTGAATAGTTTCTATAACTTGATCAACAACTTTCCTCACTCTCTATCTGTGCCTAAAATTAAATAAAAATTGCATGAGTAAAGTTTCTTTCCTAGAACTGTCCGTCTGTGGAACACCGTACCATGGGACTTGATTCTGATCTGGTTAAAGTATTTTGTCGAAAAAATTAAATCAAACCACATGCTATTGTTCTTAACGTGCTGCAATGCTCAATCGCATTAAAAGAACTGACAAACCAAATTCGTATATAGTTTTTGTAAACAGTGACCCCTCCCCCACTCCCAAGTAAAAAAAAAAAAAAAAGAAAGTTTTTATCAGTTTGTGCTAACCTTTATTTACTGTGGGATTTGACTCTAACAGAAAATGAGATCAAGGGACAAATGGCGTTCCCTTCCTCAATCTGACTACTGTTAGCAGAGAGGCAACATGGTAATTGTTTTTTTTTTTTAAATTTACCCATTTCCTCATGTCTATCTTTCTATTGAAATATTTTCTCGTGTCACCTTTTTAAATGTTATCTACTTTTTCCTTCGTAGTTTTCAGTGATTATCAAATAAAATCAATAACATCAGTATGATTCATGGCTGGCAGGTAGTTACGATGAAAGCGTGTTGCTTCTGCTAGCAGTAGTTAGAATAAAGAAGGGAACGCTGCTCACCATGAAAGAAAAAGGATTAATTATGAAGTTATAATAACCATTTCGATAACTGCTAATGAGTTGTTGTTACAATTATTATATACAATAAAAAATGTATATAATAATAATAAAAATATAATTTGCTAAAATCTCCATATACTGACTGTTACACACTTCATTTTGACTGATGTAACCTTCTCCAACCTTTTTTAACTGATGGAATAAGAATAATTTAACTCTGGATTAAAGAAAAAGAAAAAAGGTTCAATTTGAAATTCTAAAGAAGTTATTGAGTTCAAAATCAAGATTCCCAAGAAGCATCTGAAGATCGGAGGTTACAAACAAGCGAAATGTGAATACAAACAATCAAGATGAGGATAGTCGTCTGAATAATCCAAATTACTAATCCTCATTTCAGAAATTACGAAACTTAAATTCTTCATTTCTTTTTCTCCTTGCAAAACATAATCTACCAAATTTGTTAACACGTATTTATTGCTTTATTGCTATTTTTTTTTTTTTCCTTTTTGAATATTCCTTAACCATTTATTCATTTTTTTTTTTTTTTAAATGACCCTGCATTTTTAACTGCTTATTTGATGAAGATAAAATCTACAAATATATATATATTAATAAATAGTATTAGTTGCTATGTTTATAGGAAATGGTGCTTAGTATTAAGGATAAAGCATGTTTAGATCTAAGTTTGGAAAGATATCTAAGAGTGTACAATCATTGGCAGTTTTTTGACTTGTATTTAAATGTTGACTCTAAAATATATACCATATATTTCGGCATATAAAACAACCCTTAAAGTTCAAAAATCACCTTTAAAAAACAATATTTTATAAGATACTGGATGTTGCAATCTCTAGCCTTGGCTAAACAAACATGGTTTCGTGATTTAACAGTCGTCTTATACAACCGATATATGATAAATTTATTACAATTTGCTCCAATTTTGTACCTTGTCTTATCTGACAGTCACCTTATATGCCATGTATAAAATAGTGAGTTACAAAAATATATATATGGCAATTAAGCCACACAGAATTTACCGAATTTCATCCTTGTAATGATTTATCAAGCAAGTGCATGGAATTGATTTTATTAGATGTCTTTATATTATTACTTGGTGTTGAGTTTGCTAGTTAGCCTATCAGATTCTTTGTTATTCCTGTACTCATATTCAGCAGCCAATGGTGTGCATTTATCAGACAAAGGTTCACTTTTAACTCGCATCTGCGTTTATTTTGGCGGGGGTTGACCATTTTTCTTTGTGTATTAAATGGTGATCTAGTTTTAATTTCTTTTTTGTTTTGTTTTTGCTGGGGATGGTGCATTCTACCAGATGCCAGGCATTTACCCACTATTTCAGTCAACTGAGAGATCTTTTTACCATTCTGACTGTTCCTTCGAGTACAATGGTTTGTATTTCTCTTGCACTTGGTTCACCGGGTATATTCACTAGATAGTTTTTAACATTCTTTTTCATGAGTCCAGTTGCTCCTTTAATTACTGAAATAATGGAGATTTTAAGATTCCAGTTTATTCTTATATTATACATAAGACCTTGATATTTTATCTTCTGCCTGCTAAGGCCAACATCATTAGGAACACTTACTTCAACTAGGGTTGCTACTTTCTCCCTCTTGTCCCATATCACTATATCAGGCTTAACAATTCTGTGTTCTAGCTATAACTGTAGGGATTTCATAGTCATAATAGTTACTATACGTTTCCACTTGTTCTTTCTGGTATATGTTCTTTTTTTTTTTTTTTTTAATTTTCTTTCTTTGAGGATTGTAATGCTGGGTATGGGGCAGCCAAACTAGCTGCCAACATTGCCCTGCTTTTTATTAAAACCAGCCGAGAGTTCTTTATAGTATCCTCATTGTTCCATTAAGTGCAATTGTCTGGATCTCTTTTGCACTTGGTTCATCAGGAATATTAGTTAGGTAGGACTTCAGCTTCTTCTTCATAAGCCCTGTAGCACTTATAATAACTGGTATGATTGATATCTCCCTAAGATTCCAGTTTATTTTCATATCATACATGAGACCTTGATATTTGGTCTGTTTCTCTCTTTCAGCTCTGTTCAGACCTCCATCATTAGGGACACTCACTCTGTGTTTCGATGTCTATTGTAACTTAATTGCTATAAGTATGTTTTCATAACTTACTACCTACCTCTACTTGTGTATTAAGCACTATTGAAATAAATACTGAAAATCGATACATAACATATTATATACCCTTACATGATGTATATGCTTATGATAAGTAAACTACATAAAAATGTTTGTTTTATTCCTGAAAGAAATCATCAGGCTTTTCTATTTTTATTCTACTATCAAGCTCTACTTGTGTATTAAACACTGAAGCACATAACCGAAACAAAAATTAAGATTATAATCAGCTAACATACTTCCTAACTTCCGGCGTGGCTGCTACTGGAAGCGGTGACAAAGCAAATCAGTTCCTTCACTTTTCTTGTTCTTCAGTATTTCTCTTGTGAAGCGATTTATTGAAATAAAATATAAGAAAAAGAAATTAATGAAAAATATGCAATAAAGATTTATAAAATTATAAAAATAAAAATAACGCAATTGGTCTTTATTTACACTTTTAATAACAAAATTTTAAAAATAAGTTTATTTGAAATTTTATAAGAAACATGTTTATGAAATTATAAAAAATCAAAGTTATTTTTTAATTTTAACAATCAGTTTATTTGAATTCATATAATAATTTTATTATACCGTATTTCTTCAAACTGAAACATAATTATCAAAGTATACTTACGCAGATAGATATGAAAAGTCTTTATTAAAGTTTGTGCCTATTTCCATTCTATGGAGGCCAGGCGCGAACGCAGACCCCACAAATTTTATTATACTATCCCTATTTAAGTTAAAACATACTTATCAAAGTATTATGTACATCTATATCAAAAACACTTGTAAACGTTTTTTTTTTTTTAATTTTTTATTTCCATACTTTGTTGACCAGGCACGTACGCAGACCCCACAATTTTAATGAATCATCATTATGCCAGATGAAACATACCCATTCCTGTGTCTCGATACATCTATCATTATGTGATCAGTTTTCTATAATAGTCAACCCCATATAGGAACCTATTCGTGACCAGACACACACACACAGACATTCAGCTTATATATATATATATACTAGCAAAGACCTGCTTTCTTCAGTCTTATACTTTGTTAGGTTCGGAAAATGCTATCATCATCATTGAATATGTAATACACTGACCCAAAAGAAAGAGGTAATAACTGGGAGAATGATATCTATTATATGACGATCGAACATTATTTTCTCCCTCCAGAAAAGGATAAAGGAGTTAATACCTGGGATGATAATATCATGACAACAGATACTAAATGACCCCTTAAACTTAAATTTTATTTTCATTAATAGTTAGCCCAAACAAAAACTTTATTTTTCTTGTATCTTAAAAAATCTTTTAATATGGCCACACAGATTTTTACAAAACATAAACAATATAGCACCAAATTTTATTTTGGCAGTGAATTGTGACTGTTTGGATCCAAATTTTATCATTATAGACAAAAATATGGTGTCACGGGTTAAAATTCGAGAAAATTTAATATATAAAAAAATTAATGCTGAAAGTTTATATCTTTATTCATTTTTTATTGGGTGATGTGTAGGAATACAAAATCTTTGGGGAAAAAAAAACAAATTATTTTTCATGAGCAAATTTTCAGCCGTACCTTTGATCTTCCACAGTGTAGTGGAAGGGATATGTGTGTACAGAGGAGAACATATAGCCAATGATAAGGTGTCATGTAAGCCTTGTATGTATGTATGTATATATATATACACACACACACAAATACACGTAATACATATCTATATATCTATAAAAGTGAAGATGTCCGTGTACATTTCCCTACCAAATAACTCTGTCAATTTTCAGTCTAGAGACTCAGTATTTGACATAAGGAGTATTGAGATTTGGGAAAATCTTCTTAATCAGTTTTTGGCCAGAAATTTGGCTGTCAAAGTTCAACTATTTAATCTTTGAAAACTTTACCAAACTCCTCCAATTTTGGGTCTAAAAATTTTAAATGTAGGCTACTTGGACGTGGATCAAACTTTATAATTTGATTTGAGCCCCCAAAAATAAATGTTATGGGGTTAAAATTGGGGTCAAAGTTAAGAAATTTTACCTCTGCAGTCTCTACCAAATTACTCAGCCAATTTCTGGTCTAAACATTTGAAATTTTACATAAAGGGTATTCAGAGATAGGGAAAGCTTTTGGGTCGAAAATTTGAGCTGCCAAGGGTGCAAGTTCAAAAGATTTGACCTTTGTGGTGTCTTGCAAATTACTCAGCCAATTTTGGTCTAAACATTTGAAATCTTAGGTAAAGTGTATTCACGCATAGAGCAAGTTATGAATAGTACATAGGGCCCGAGCAAAGCTGGGCTGAACTGCTAGTATATATATGAAATAAAAATCAAACAGTGAATAAAGACGAAGAACCACGCATTTAATTTTATAAACACATTTTGAATTCCAATGATTATATTTATTTTAAGAGAACAGAAAGTCTTCTCACATCATAATGACGTCCTATCTATTAATGGTGATAAGTTGTTTTGTGCAGGAGAAATGCTATAATATTTTGGATACCAATGGCTATTTTTTTTTTTTTTTTTTTTTTTTTACATGCGAAAAAAAAAACATTGTTTACACATAACAAACACTTCAACTGTTTGATATATATATATATATATATATATATATATATATATATATACACACGTGCGTACCTGTTTTCACATTCTAAACTAGGCTAGTTTGTGGCACCTTCTTATAGGATTCTTTTTAAAAGAATCTAAGTTTGTTTTGTGTGAGTTTTTATTTTAAAAAAATAATTTTATTGTGAACAATGCTTGGCTTCTGCTCGCTTTTCTATTTACTTACATGCAACGTTTGATGAAATGCATTCTGCGTGATAATGCTCTGTTTTTAATGTTTTGCAACTAAAATTACAACTGGTATAATGGATGACAGGTTCAGAAGACGTAAATATGTTGAAAATTCAAGGTTGATAACCGTTTGATATTATTTCTCTGATGTATTGTTATGATTTATATATTGACTAGCAGAGTTACCTGATGTTGCCCAGGTCTACTAAAAACAAAATAGGAGGTTGACTCCAAAGATTCTTCTTCATTATTGTGGTGAAATTCAAAAATTAAAATATTTTATTTCAAGTGAAACCCATAGTATCTACTGAATTGTCAAGTCACAGTAATGAACATATCCAAAAATTAGGGAAAACAGTAAGGTAGAAAATTTATTATTAATGAAAATAATTGAAGATAATTACCAAAAATTGAGTTTCACAAAAGAAGAAACCAGAGAGTCACAAAAGGGGGGTGTTTTCTGAAAACTTAAAATCTTTGGCCGATTTATCAAAACTGAATTATGGCATAAAGGCCTACTTCACAAGATCTCCAGCTATGGTATAACTGGAAATATTCTCTCTATCATTAAATCATTTCTCTCTGATAGGCTCATAAGAGTAGTGGTTGATGAACAAAAATCAGAGGCCTGCAGTATTAATGCTGGAGTCCCTCAAGGGTCCATCCTGGGCCCAACTCTCTTCCTGATCTACATCAATGATCTCCCTAAACACATACTTAAATCATTCGTTGACATCTATTCTGATGACACGACCATCTACAGCAACACATCAAAGGCTGTAAATGACAAAGCTCTCTCGGATTCTCTCTCCTCTGATCTCGAACGAGTGATTCAGTGGGGGAAGACGTGGCTGGTTACCTTTTAATGCATCTAAAACCAAACTCCTATCTTTACATCATCAACGCTCTGATCCTCATCTGGCATCAATTGAAATGGATGGCTCTCATCTAGGAGAAGCCCCATGTTTTGACAAGCTTCTGGGCTTGACCTTCACTCCTGATCTGAAATGGAACATGTACATAAAGTCTGTTGCCAAGGTCGCTGGAAAGATGGTGGGATCCTTCTACCGCTCCAGAAGATATCTCACTAGTGATGCAATTTTCTATATATATATAAAAGCCAAGTACGTCCAAGGATGGAATACTGCTGCCATATCTGGGCAGGAGCTGCTAAAAACAGCCTAATTTGCCTTGACAGAGTACAAAATCGATTTCGTGACTTAGTGAGGGATGCCCTTTTCTCTTCCCTGCAACCTCTCTCCCACAGAAGAGACGTTGCAAGCCTATCTTTGTTTTATCGTTATTTTCATGGCAGGTGCTCGTCTGAACTCCAATCTCTGGTCCCCCCTCGCCAATCTTTTACAATAAACACCCGTCTAGCTGAATCCACTGTCAAAAACTTTCCCCACTCTTTTTCTATGCCTAAATCAAAATGTAGATTCCATGAACAAAGCTTCTTTCTTAGAAGTGCATGCCTGTGGAACTCTGTTCCGTCTGCCTGCTTCCCTCCTGACTACAACTTGGATGCCTTCAAGTCCAACGTAAACAAATTCCTGATGAACCGCCCCCTTAAGTAGACACTCTAAATATCCACACTAACGTACTGTACTTAAAATAACCCTTATCCCTGAGTGGCTTACAGACCACCTTGTAAAAAAACAAAAAAAAATTTTTTTTTTTTTTTTTTTTTTTTTTTTTTTTCATTTACTTTGAAAAACGATAGTGTTTGCTGTTAAATTAAAATAAGAAAAAAATAGAAAACCCAAGATGTTCATTTGAGGAATCTTGATAATCACTTAATAATCGAAAATTAAACGAAATACTGGTAGAAATCCACTCAATAAAAATGTTTTTAGCAAACTCTTTTCTCTAGAGGCCAACTTTCTATTAATGAAGATGATAATGCAAATTACTGTTGAATTCATTAATAGAAATCTGTTTAAAAAAGAAAAATTTCAATTAAAAAATAGTTTTCAATGAATTTTATCCATGTAAATAGAAAAAGCTCATGTGAACATAAAGACAAAAATAATTAAAATTCAATTTGATTGTTAAATAAAATCGGTTCTATCAAAACTCGTTTTTTTTTTTTCTTATAATAAAATGACCTTTTTAAAACTTTATCATAATAAATATACAAAGTGGACTGAATTCCACATATTAAACAGCAAAACGTAGTCACAAAATATTTTTGGGTAAAGTCCTGTTTTCTTAAAACTAAAAGAAAACTGTTTCTGAATTAAGATGTATTATTTTTATATCAACGTTTTCGTTGATTAAAAATATTGGTTCTTGTCCAGAATTCCCCTATATTAAAAAGCAAAAATTAAAAAAAAATCTGTATGATGTAAACGAAAATATCATATTGTAGAAATCACATAAAATGATAAAGTAGTTTTATTTTTATGAAGAAAATCATTTTTTAAACAATTAATAGGAATTGATAGGCATTACAACATAACGCAATTTATACTTACTAGATTTATCTCCCTTTTTTAAGAATTTTTTTTATCAAAATAGTGGGCAAGACAGTTACTCCTAAGATATTCATTAAATTTGATTTTATTTATTTTATTTTTTTTTTACTCAAAAATAAAACTACTTCATCAATTTTCATGATTTTTGGAGTATGATATTTTTGTTTCATCATGAGTACGTACATCATGAAGATTTTTTTTTTTTTTTTTTTTTTTTTAATATAAGGAGAATTCTGGACAAAAACCATTAAATCCCTTTTAAATTACTCATGGATGTTATTTCATTTTATCTTTTGTGATTTTTCTTCATCAAATTTACAAATCTTTTCCTTGTCTCTGTTTTTTTAACCACAAAACATTTTTTTCCAATCTGATTGCATCGAAACATTTTGTTTAACAACATTTCTCGGATGAAGTGAGATGGAAATAAATGTCTCTTTCTTTTAAACTTTCCCTTTTTATTTCTGATGCCTGCTTCTAACTCTGCTTGCCAATTCAGGAAACGGCAGGCCAAAATACGAGAGGATCTTGCAGAAGCTGCTAAGGAACCTGTGCAAATACAAGAAAAGTAAGTTTTTTTTTTACTCTCACTGAGCCAACAATTTTTTTTTATTTTTTGAATGTTGTCCAGATTTTTACAACTAATTTAGAGTATTTTTGCACTGCTGAATCAGAAAATGGCATCTGTTTCTTTTCATTAGGTGAAGTTTTTGTGGTAAGTTGATTTGAAAAAATAAAAACTCAGATCTTGTGACAAAACCGATTATGTTTTTGTAGCATTATCAGTTGATTTTTGTCAACACATATCCTAAATATGTTTTGGCTAAAACCTTGGAGAGGCTCCATGTTTTGACAAGCTTCTGGGTTTGACCTTTACTCCTGATCTGAAATGGAACACGTACATCAAATCTGTTGCCAGGGACGCTGGGAAAATGGTGGGATCCTTCTACCGCTCCAGAAGATATCTCACTACTAATGCAATTCTCTATCTGTATAAAAGCCAAGTACGTCCAAGATTGGAGTACTGCTGCCACATCTGGGCAGGAGCTGCTAAAAGCAGCCTGTCCTGCCTTGACAGAGTACAAAATAGACTTCGTGGCTTAGTGGGGGATGCCCTTTTCTCTTCCTTGCAACCTCTCTCCCACAGAAGAGACGTTGGATTAACCACTAAGGAGGCTGTCCTATCAGCAGGTGCAAAGTACCGGGGTTGCTGTATTGCCATTTGGTGAATGGATTCTGAACCATGCAGTAGTTTCTGGTGGGGCCTCTTGGTGCCATACCAGTGGGTAATTGTTATGGCTTTACCTTATGCGCTACAAAAAAAAAAGAAATTTCCTGTCTTTATCTCTCTTACTTTCCCTCTCTGTCCTGCTCCAACCAAATCTATTGACCTGTTCCATAAATCCCAAACCTCAACATGACAAATCTCCAGAAAAAAAACACGAATAAATCTAGAACCCCATCCTCCAACGTAGACCCCTACTACAATGTCTCCTTCTCCAATATCAGGGGTCTACATTCCAACCTTCCAGAGGTTGAAACACAATTACAGGAGATGAAACGGAACATATTCTTTCTAAGTGAAACTCGCATAGGGTCGACCACTTCCCTAGATGAGTTCATAATTAAAAGATACTCTAACTTAACATCTAAATCTGACCTCCAAGATCGCTATGGGCATGGAATATGTGCCTATATTAAAGATGGCTTTCCATGTGGTAGGGACATCTCTAGAGAAGATCCTAACTTACCCTATATGTGCTTCCGGGTTGCACTAGCTTACACCACTACATTTATATTTGCCCTCTATCGCCCCCACAACAGTGGGGTTACTATCTTTAAGAGTATATCTTAGAAAATTGACCACATACTGTCTGCTCATCCTTTGGCTTATATTCACGTTTGCGGTGACTTCGATGTCTACAATGTGGAATGGATGACCCATTCAAATAAGACAGACGACGAGGGGAGGTTCTGTCATGATTTTGCCATTGCCTATGACCTCACTCAGATTGTTCACAAACCCATCCGTGTGCCCAATACTACCGGTCAGTATGCAAGCCTTCTAGACCTTTTTCTCACAACTTCCCCTGAACTATGTTCATGTTCCGTTCTATCTCCTTTGGGATCTTCTGACCACTCTGTTGTATCAGTTAAGATAAAAATTAAATGCTGACTGGAATAGCTTCCGTACATTCATATCTGATCTACCTCTGCACTCCATGTTTAAAAAGAATGTGTCCTCTATAGTATCAGACCTGACCAAATGATTAATTGTAGGCATAGACCGATTCATACCCTCAAAAAATTCCAACAAAAACCTAACAGCCAGCCATAGTTCTCCCCAGAATGTGCTGCTGCCATCGCACACAGAAATCACTTTTTCCAGACCTACCAACGTAATAGATGTACTGAGACTAAAGCTGCTTTCAGGACTGCCAGCAACCACTGTAAAAGAGTAATAAAAAATGCAAGAGAGCTATATGCTCAGTCTGTTAAATCCAAAGTAGCTGAGCAGTGGCTTGGTTCCCACCAGTTTTGGCAAATAGCAAACAGGATCCTGAACAGAAGCGTGCGTTCTATCCCAACCATCAATGGACCTGAGGCCATCTTGTCAGCATCAAACAAGGCCAGACTATTTGCCAAGAACTTTGCAGCCAATTCTACCCTAAGCAACGAAGGCCATCAACTCCCCGTATTTCCTCCTATAACAGACAACACACTATGCAACATACAAATGTCTGTGCGTGAGATCGCCAAGCTAATCAAGAACCTTGATTCCAGTAAAGCAACTGGCCCTGACGGCATTCCAGTTATAGTGCTGAAAAAGCTCCAACCAGAACTAGCGCCCATACTTACAAAACTGTTTAAGCGTTGCCTTAAGGAAAAGTGCTTTCCAACACCCTGGAAAACCTCATCAGTATGCCCTGTATTTAAGAATTCAGGTGAAAAGTCATCTCCCTCTCAGTAAAGACCAATAAGTCTCCTGTGTGTCATGAGTAAGTTGTTGGAATCCATATTAAATAAAGAAGTAGTCAACCACCTCCACAGAAACAACCTTCTAAGTGACATGCAATATGATTTCTGCTCTGCAAGATCTACAGCAGATGTGCTAACGGTTATATCTCATAGGATTAGTGAATCTCTTGACAAAGGTTTCCTTTCCAGGGCAATTGCTCTTGAGATATCAAAGGACTTCGATAACATATGGCATAAAGGCCTACTTCACAAGATTTGCAGCTACGGTATAACTGGAAATGTGTTCTCAATTAGTAAATCATTTCTCTCCGATAGGTTCATAAGAGTAGTGGTTGATGGGCAGAAATCAGAGGCCCACAGTATTAATGCTGGAGTCCCTCAAGGGTCCATCCCGGATCCAACTCTCTTCCTGATCTACATCAATGATCTCCCAAAACATATACTTAAATCATTCGTTGACATCTATGCTGATGACACAACCATCAAAGGCCGTAAATGACAAAGTTCTCTTTGATTCTCTCTCCTCTGATCTTGAGCGTGTGGTACAGTGGGGGAAGAGGTGGCTGGTTACTTATAATGCATCCAAAACCAAGCTTCTATCTTTACATCATCAACGCTCTGATCCCCATCTGGCATCAATTGAAATGGATGGCTCTCGTCTTGGGGAGGCTCCATGTTTTGACAAGCTTCTGGGTTTGACCTTTACTCATGATCTGAAATGGAACACGTACATCGGGTCTGTTGCCAAGGATGCGGGAAAAATGGTGGGATCCTTCTACCGCTCCAGAAGATATCTCACTACTAATGCAATTCTCTATCTGTATAAGAGCCAAGTACGTCCAAGGATGGAGTACTGCTGCCACATCTGGGCAGGAGCTGCTAAAAGCAGCCTATCCTACCTTGACAGAGTACAAAATAGACTTCATGGCTTAGTTAGGATGCCCTTTTCTCTTCCCTGCAACCTCTGTCCCACAGAAGAGACGTTGTGAGCCTGTCTTTGTTTTATCATTACTTCCATGGCAAGTGCTCGTCTGAGCTCTAATCTCTGGTTCCTCCCTTGCCAATCTTTCACAAAAAACACCCATCTAGCTGAAACTACTGTCATTAATTTTCCCCACTCTTTATCTGTGCCTAAATCAAAATGTCGATTCCATGAGCAAAGCTTCTGCCTTAGAAGTTCACGACTTTGGAACTCTCTTCCGTTTTCCTGTTTCCCACCTGACTACAACTTGGATGTGTTCATGTCCAACATAAACAAATTCCTGACAAAGCGCTCTCTTAAGTAAGATACTCTATCTATCAAATATACAATACTAATTATTACTACGATACTATCTCATTGATTACTGTACATGCAATAACCCTTATTTCCGAGTGGCTTCCGGGCCTTGATTAGTGGTTACCTCCATGTAAAAAAAAAAAAAAAAAAAAAAAAGCCTTGGTGAAGTGCTTGATTAAACCGAACTTGTTGTGCAGCAGTGGGAAGAGTATTCTGTCTCTGTCCACCAGAGGGTTGTTGATGACATTCCTTTCTTTGCACAGGCACCAATTCCTCTCACACAGTCCAGTCCTTCTTTGTGTAATGCCGTACCAATTTTTTTGGAAGATTTTGAGATTTTATGACTGATTCCTTTTCGACATAATCATCCAAAACTATCAGGCCTGAATACTTATCATTAAAATAATCATTTCCAACCAAAACATGTGGCATTTTACCCCCACCAATTTTTCAAATTCTACATGCGTACATGTGAACAAAAATATAAAAAAACGACATGTGGCCATAGGTCAAAAACTTTACCTAATTAAGCAAAAACAATGTGATTTTTGGACTTGGTGCATCAGACTTGTCATGAATCAGCTGAAAAATGCAGACAACAAATTTGTTGTTGATCAGTGTTATTTGTTTCCGATTACAAATAGTTTCTGAATAATGTTTTGTCTTTTCATTTTTTTATTTTTATTTATTTTTTTTTTGTTTTGGCACTCATGCATTACTGTTAATTTGGGCATTTTTTTTTCTTCATTTTTAAGAACTCTTTTAGAACAAGGGGAGACAATTCAAGAAGGCCCGAAACTTTTTCAAGATTTCTCTAAATAATGTTTTTTATGATTATTTTATCTTTTTACTAAAATTTAAAATTTTTAAAAGAAAAAAAAATTACACGCATTCCAATAATGAGTGTTCAAAATTTTAAACCTTAGATTTTCATATAATCTTGAATCTTCTAGGATACTGATTCATCAAAACAGATCAGAAAAGTATCTGAAAAATTGAAAATTTTAGATACTTTTGTTTTTTGGCAAATAAATAAACGATCTGAACAAATGCAAAATTTCTAATTGTAATAAACAATGTTTTCATGACCGTTTTCAAATGCATTTTTTAAACAGAAGGTTGTGTGCATTGTACATTTGTAACGAGAAAAGATTAAATTTCATTTACATTCCAATTTTTTTAAAATAACCCGAATAAACGTGATATTGCAAGTTGAAATTGAATGGAATTTCACTATATTTACTCGTTTTCACACACTAAACTCTAGGCTGGTTTGTAATACTTAATGAAACCCCTTTTTCATATGTGAATTCTTCGGACTTCTGTTCCCATCTTGAATGTTGAACGTTCTTCAGATGTATCTTATCGAACTTTATGTCAAACTCAGAAATCTGCATGGAATTTTGAATGGAACACTTCACGGGGTAGTATACTTTCATTGTGTCAGCCATGACTGGGTAGAAGTCCGAAGTAATAATTCACAATTGTATGTTTGTGTTGCCTACACTCGGAGATTGAACCTTCAGTATCTGGGACTGTAACTTTTCCAACTGAATTTTACCAAGTACTCTATCCACTGCCCCACGGGTCCTTGCTAGCTCTGTGGACTTAATAAAGGGTTCTGTTTAAAATTCCTTGCAGATTCCCAGATGTTGACAAGATACACCTGAATAAGGTCGGCGGTTACGTTGATTGAAACGTGAAAATAAAACGTGATGTGAACAATAGTCCAAATAATGAGCAATCTAAAAAAAAAAAAAAAAAAAAAAAAAAAAATTCAGAACCGTAAACTCTTTTATTTTTTCAGTGATTCCTCTCCTATGTCTGTGTGTGGCTTACCAAACGTTCCTGCAATATCAATACCAACACGGGTACAATGCAAATTAGTAAGTGATTAGTAGATAATTTACATTAAAAAAATTTTTTAATATTTCTTTCTTTCAGATTTTTCTAATTCTGTGTTGACATTATTCAAGAAGTGAATTGGGTGTCTATATCATTTTGTTTTTGGCTTTAAAATATAATTTTGCTTATAAGTAAAATCTTTTTAAATTTTGTTTTCTAAGAAAATTCCTTTTTTTTTTTTTTTTCTTCTTTCCAAACTTACACCGATCAAGAAATCGTTGTTTAAATATATTTTCTATACAAGAAATACGTCTCTTACTAAGTATCTTCCGGATAACAGAAGGAAGATTTCTACCTGTGGGGGAAAAGCTCCTCCCACTTCCTCTAAAATATTTCAAATTAGCCAAGAAAAGTAAAATCTTGTTTCTCAATTTGTTTCTTGAGAAAATTTCTGTTTCAGTTATTCATTATGAAACGATTATTTACTTCTGTTGTGGACTGGTCAGCGTCCGAAAGAAAATCTCAACTCTGTATTCAGTGGAAACAAAATATATTGAAAAAGAAGACAAATACAACTAATAAGGAGAGTGGTTATACATCAGTATGACTGCTAAGAGTGCATAACGCCAAGAGACATATTCTCCCGATCATTATAGTAAGTGGAAGAGTTCATTGTTATCTGTAAGGTGGACACCACAACAATTTCCTTGGTAGGAGGTTAGACACAAGGTCAATCGTAGTTTTTAGAAGCCAGTGCTCTAGGATACCCACACTGAAGCAGTCACTTTGCACTCCCAGGTTTATCAAACGATTAGCAATAAACTAACTCCATTTTAGAGAGAAAGTAAAGCATGGGAAGGTTGGTACTCTGCTATTTTGCATTGAGTACTTTTTGTTGGCCATGCCTTGATCATCTTTTTTCATATACATATGTGCATTCTAGAAGAGTATGTGTTTTGATGCGAAAAGAAATTGTAAGGTTTTGACTCTGTATATGCTTTCATTAAAAACGTTATTTTACTCACACTTAGTAACATGTAAGGGATGATGCTGGCTAAGTGGTTAAGAACACGGGAAGGTAAACCTCAGTGTGCCAAGTTCAAATCCAACTTCCACAGAAACACTTTCATCAAACCCACATTTGACCTTGTGTCTAACCTCCAGAAGGAGAGGTAGTTTAAAATAACGTGTAAACCAAATTAAGACCCATTTTAACACGCTTTGTTTTTCCTCTTCAAGGTACATTTATCCTTCAAAAAAAGACATCATTGGGTTTGTTATTCTATCATAATTTCTGTTTTGTATTTGTTGGGCAAATTTCAGTTACTGGAAAAACATTTGAATTTTATTTTGTTGGGAATTTTTTTTTTTTTAACATTAAATGAAATTTTCATTTTTTGTGGATGAAAATATCATTAGGATTCTGAACCTTCATTTAACATTGTTTGGTGTACACATTCTCAGCATATTTTTATTTGGTTGAATTCAGAAATTTTATTTTGTTTTAACTTCTGTTTTCTGCTTAGAGTAAGTCATGTCAGTGTATAGCAAGAAAAAGTACCATATGTGAAACTCAAATACCTTATTGAATCCGGATCTTTTTTTTATGCGAGTTTAATTGGCCTTTTGTTTTCAGATTTTTTGCTAAAATGAAATATTTTAGTTTTTTGTTTGTTTGTTTTTTGTTTTTTTTAATATCGCGAATACTTTCTTGAACCAGGATTCAGGATTCCTGAATTTAAAACATTTTTTTTTTAAACATTTAAAATATATTTTTTAACATTTAAAATATATTTTTTATTAAAGAAAACCGTTCTGGAAAAAAAAAAAGAAACATTCCAAAGTAGATAAAGTATATTTTTTATTACAAGATGTTTTTTAAGTCTTTCAAAGACTACTTTTTATGTAAACTTTTAAAATGTATTTTTGTATATTAAAATTCTGCAAAAAAAAAAAAAAAAAAAAAAAAAACATTTCAAAATAAAAGCTAAAAAAATATTTTGATTACAACATTTTATCAAAAATAAATGTTCTGAAAATTATATTGAAATTATGTAAACATTACTCAGAAGATACTTTTCTTTGATATACGCCAGCATGATTTCTGCTAATCAGAAAGCGAAAGTAAAAATGACGTTTTTTTTTTTTTTAATTTAAGTATTTTTATTTTTATTAGATTGGATTTATAAAAACATGTTCAGTAGAGTGTTCATTTATTTATTTATTTATTTATTTTTTTAAAAGATGTTTATCGATATTATCTGTGAGCCCCATAACCAAAGGAGGAAATTCCTAAGGAATATCTAGAGTGATTATCAGTCAGGGAGTTGATGTTAGGTTTTTATAGTTCTTGCAAGGAGGTGTCGATGTCTTAACGAGATGCTTAACTTTGGTGATCTAGCAATGTGTCAATGTGATTTTTATATATATATATATATATATATATATATATATATATATATATATATATATATATATATATATAAAATTAATTTCACAGACAAACGTCACAAAAGCCATGACCGCCAACAAACTGGAAGTCAAAAACTAGAGTTTCGCCCTCATTTGGGCTCATCAGTTAGACATATTCAAACTCGGGATTCAAAACCGAGCCTCTTGCATGTAAGGCGAGCACTCTGCCACCTACAAGAAAGTCTATTAACTAACACAGATCAAGCAAACCTAGCGAAATCTGACTATGCATGCTAGTGGCTCAGGTTTTGAATCTTAAGTTCGGATATGTCTAACTGATGGGCCCAAATGAAGGCGAAACCTGAGTCTTGCACTTCTGGCTTGTTGACTGTCATGGCTCTTGTGGGCTGCGATGTTGTTTGGCTATGGAAATAATTATATAATTTCTCACATTCTGAAAATATATAATTGTTATCAAAGAGTAAATCTTTAACAAAGCAAAACTTATCAAGACAAGAAAAGCTCAACACTATTAAGAGGAGCGAATAGTAATATCGTTCTGATGATATAAAGTTATATATAACTTTTATTCCTCCTGAACGAAAACAAAGTCTCAAGAAAAATTTTCATATTTTTATAGCCATTTCTCAAGTGGCTATGCATTCAAACAATTTTTATTTTTTATTGCAATAATGATTTTTTTTTTTTTCAGAAAAATACATTATATATACATATATAAGAATACTTTGCAGCATTAAGTGTGGCAATGCCGTGATGAATGTTTGGTACTTGTACAGTTTAATCAAGACATTAAAAAATGAAAAAAAAAAAAAAAAAAAGTTATATTATACGTATCTGTTTTGGACTGAAGATCTCAAAAAAAAAAAAATTTCACTTAATTTGATAGAGTAGTTGTTTTTTTTTTTTTTTGTTTTTTTTTTTTACAGGGGAAAAATACGTTTTTATGAGAGCACGTTGAAGGTAGACATCTTTGAATTTTTTGAACACGCCACGGGGAGATAACTCGATTTAAAGCACCGACACTCCCTCTCCATCTTTAATACTAGCTTTTCTACCTAAAAATCGAACTTTTTGCTCGGTATCGTAACAAATTATTTTTGCCCTGTAAAAAACAAACTACTTGATGAAATTAAGTGAATTTTTTTTTTTTTTTTTGGAGAACTTAGTTTCATAACGTATACGTACAATATAACCTTTTTTCAATATTTAATTTTTTTACTGTCTCGATTAAACTATACAAGTACCAAATTTTTCTGTTAAGAAACTCCTCAGTAGTTGTTGAATTTAGTCTGATGATATAAAATCCAGAATTTGCAGTGAAAATCGTTCATCACTGTTGACGGACACTTTTGTGCATAAGTAACAGAGTGCGGATGTACATTGGAGAAGACGTTCATGTTAGAGGTATGCGTGACGTCACAGCCGTTACAAGAAGTCACACATGGTGGGAGGATAAAGGATACAGGCCTTTTTTTAAAATCTGAAACAAGAATTGAAGTTCTTTCTTGTTCTTTGTTTCCTTTGCAATTGAGTCTACAACATGTTGGGTCCCGGGTGTCTACATGGTAACGTGTGTAAACGTTTACTGTGTTACACATCTACAAGATATATTTCATCATCCATGGATTCAACTGGAATTAAATTGCTTCCATGTTGATTTGGCCAAAATTATTAGTCTTTTTTAATCACTATTACAGAGAATCTTTACATGAAATTAACTAATTATACTAAAATTATTAACTATAATTATACTAATATTTTCTTTAAAGAATGAATGAATTGAATTTGAAGAAAAATACAAAAACTTTTTTTTGTTACAGTCTTACATGTTATCTTTTGCATTTGATAGAAATATTTGATTTTTTTTTTTTTGTCTTTGTCGACTTTGAACTGGGTAAGTTTGTTGAAAGCAATATAAATAATAAAATGACATTCTGTTGATAGGTTGAGTTGACCATGTATAGGCAAGAAGTCTTTTGTGTATATTTTTATCATATCTCTTCTTATTTATATATCTGATAATTCAATGCACTTCTGTGTATTATTTGGATTACTCTAACTCAAGTTTTCATCTTGAGTGTTATTTGCACAACGTTTTGGTTGATGTAAGCTTCGATCTTGTTCAGGCATAACTTGTCAAACTCGGAATCTGCATGCAATTTCAAACTGAACTCTTAATTTAATCCAGGAGGGGAGTAGCATGCTCTTGTTCCCTCAGCCATGACTGGGTAGAAGTCCTAATTCATTTTCAGTTGTATTTTGAGTGTTGCCCGCACTGAGGATTAAACCTTCAACCTCCAGAGGAATGTAACATACAACAGTTTTACCAAGTACTCTATCCACTATGCCACAGGCCTGCAAAAAGAAAGTCAGGATATATTGACTGAAAGGTTGTGCAAATAACACTCAAAATGAGAACAGTAGTCTGAATAATCCAAATGTGAATTATTAATCCTCATCTCAAAAATTCAAACACATAACACACACTTCTAATTTAAGCATTTGATTGCCATTATATGTATCTGTGACCTGTTGAGTCAGTATTTCTTATGTATATTATTTAGCTTTGATTCTGTTATCTTGCTTGCTAGTCACCATGCACGTTTCATCTGTACAAGGATGTTTTTAGTTGTGGGAGAACAACTGAATAATTAGAAATGAGAAGAAGAATGGAATGACGTAAATACATGAGATACTTTAATAAACATTAGGAGTTTTAAAAATGTTTTTGAAAATCTCTTGTGATGTCATAATAGACTTTCTCCCCTCCTTAACCATTGCTTTCTGTTCCTATATTGTCTACCCCTCCATCTCTCCTTGTGCTCTCTTCCCCCCCTCTGCGGCTTTATCCATGCTCTCCTCCTGTCTCTCATCATGGTCTCTTTCCCTCTCCCTCTGCTTTCTTTCCCTCTCCCTCTGCTTTCTTTCCCTCTCCCTCTGCTTTCTTTCCCTCTCCCTCTTTCCCTCTCCCTCTGCTTTCTTTCCCTCTCCCTCTTTCCCTCTCCCTCTGCTTTCTTTCCCTCTCCCTCTGCTTTCTTTCCCTCTCCCTCTGCTTTCTTTCCCTCTCCCTCTGCTTTCTTTCCCTCTCCCTCTGCTTTCTTTCCCTCTCCCCATGCTCTCTTCCCCTCTCCCTATGCTCTTTTCTCTCCCAGTGCTCTCTTCACCATTCTCCCCCTTGTAATTCTATGCTCTCTCTCCCCCCCCCGTCTCTCCCCCGCCTCCCCCCTCTTTTCTCTCTTCCTGTACTCTCCCCATGCTTTCTTCCCTTACTGTCTCTCCCCGGGCTCTTTTCCCAACTTTCATCTTTCTATTGTGCTCTCTGTCCCCACCACCTCTCTATTTCTCTCTTATGCCTAACCACACTTCTTTCCCATTCTTGTACAGATATGCACAGTGACATGCAAGCGAAAACTTCAAAGTTTTTTTTTTTTTATAATATATATATTACTAAAGTACTATCGGTGTTTTTTAGTTAGAATGAATTCTGAACTTACACCATTTACACTTTTTCTACAAAACTTTGAAAACATTTTTTTAAATAAATAGGAATTTCAAATACTACTGCCATATTCTCACTTGATATTCTCATCAATATTTGCAAAGCATGTAAATTCCCGCGTATGTTCTTGCAGTATCCACTGCCTTCTATGTTTGCTTTAGCATGAGTTATGAAGACGTCACATAAAAAAAAATTGTTCTATACTATGGGCAGAGGGAATTCTGGACAAGAACTGTTGATTTTATAAAGGAATTTTGAGGTGTGACATCATAGTGGGTAGTAGTCATCTCAAATTAATGTCTTAATTGTAAGGGTGTCTGTAGTTAAAAAAAATAACAGGTTTTGACACTTTCATATTATATAAATGAACAAAAATATAGTAAAACAAAAGATACCTACGTAATTGGCAGGTCTCAAATAGTAACATATCCAAAAATTACGAGAAAACGATGAGGCAGAAAAATAATTAAGAATGAGAAACTATTTTTGCTAAAGTTTATATTGGGGAATAAATTTTGTCCAACATTTTGAATTACGTTCGTCACCTGATGTAAGCAACAGAACTTAATTATCTCCCCTGTCAACTTATCTTTTTTTTTTTTTTTTTTTTTTTTTATAGTAAGCATAATAGCCATGTCCCTTCCTTTCACAAATTTCTTTTTGCATTAACAATTATTTTTCTTAGCATTTTTCGTAATTTTTTGGATATGGTATTATTTGAGACCAAACAATTACATAGGTACCATTTGTTTCACTTAAAATTCAATATTTTTTTCATTTGTATAATACGAAAGTGCCGAAGTTTCTCGGTCTTCTTCTTTTTTTTTTTTTTTATAACAGTCGTGATTGTCTTCTTAATAATAGCTTTTGTGGAAGTTGTTAACAACAGTACAAAATCAGAAAATACTCTCATCAAGGGAGGTAATTCTCATCATCTTAGATCCAGCAAGTTGTCTCCCCTACATCAGTCTATACAAATGAAATACAATGTACATTGTTAAAAACGAGGGAAAATGATAAAGAATAAATACACATTTAAATAGAAACGCATAATGTCACTATAAAAAATACTTGTAAAATAATGTAACAATAATTTAATAACAAACTTGAAATATCAGCTAACACTTCAACAATAACCAAATGTTTAAGAGCAAAAAATGTGGCTGGTTACTTTTAATGTATTTAAAAACCAAACTTCTCTCCTTTCATCATCAATGTTCTGATCCTCATTTTGCTCCAATTGAAATGGATGGCTCTATCCTTGAAGAAGTCTCAAGCTTTGAAAAGATTTTAGAACTGACTTTCACTCCAGATTTCAGATGGAATGCTTTCATCAAAGTCGTTGCTGTGGTTGCTGAAAAAATGTGTGAATCATTTTACTGCTCCAGAAAGCATCTCATTCCTGACACAATCCTCTACCTGTAAAAGAACTAAAACCGTCCTAGATGGAGTACAGTGGTCTCATCTGGGGAGATTCTGCTCAGAGCATCCTTTCTAGACTTGACAGAATGCAAAGGCAACTTTGAAATCTACTGGGAGATATCCTCTTCTATTCCACACAGTCTCTTTCTCACAGAAGAAGTTTCTAGTCGCTCTCTACTCTACTGTCATTGCAATGGTAGTTGTTGAACTAAGCTTAAACCTTCACATCAAAAACCACTGTAAATTATCTTTGTTTTTTTTCTCTATGTACCTAAATCTAAATAGAGCTTCCATGAGCAAAGTTTCTTTCCAAAAACTACTCATCTGTGTAACACGTTAGCACAGGGTTGCTTTCCAGCTGACTGCAACATGGTCGTTTTTAAGTCCACTGTTAACAAGTGCTTCTTGATAGTTGGGTTCTGCCCAGTTTTGACCTTCATTATCAATCCTCACACCATCCCCCTTACACATTCATTAACCCTGTCCTTAAATGGCTCTTGAGCCTTGATTAGTACATAAACAAAAAATTTAATTAACTATTTTCTGTGAGACTATCAGATAATCTCTTCACTTCGAAAACACACTGCGAGTGGTTATTTCGTTTTTTCTCAAACTTCAAAAATATGTCACTATCCATATCATCTTTGTTCAGCAAAGCATGTTAGTGAATAAATATTTAATTGAAAATTATTGAATTTTTCAATATTGTTATTTTTAGAATTTACCTGATATTTTAACAAAACATCAGATGTGCACGCAGTGTATATATATATATATATATATATATATATATATATATATATATATATATATTTCATAATTTAGTAATTGAAATTTTATCATGTGAAACCGTTAAATTTCAAATCTAGAAATTTTATTATATGCAAAACAAAGAATACATTTCAATAAATATATCTCCTTAATCTCCAGTAGATTTATTGCATTACATTACATTATTCTGAAGTGTGTGTATATATATATATATATATATACACACACACACACATAGCATGTTTCATGCTTATAGATATTGCAATCTGAATAAGCTGATTATACAACAAAATATCAGTGAAGTGTAATATTCATATCAGAATTTCTGTTTTTTTTTTCTCTGTGTTTTAACTGCCTCTCTTTCTCTATCGTTTTCCCTCTCTTCTTGCCTGTGTTTCTTTTGATCTTTCTCTCTCATTCTTTCATGATTGAAACTTGGTGGAAAAGTCAGACATAGTGAAGTTGATTTGTATCAAATATGGTTGGATTAAAGAAATGATTGTGAATTTTGTTAACAATTCAACGGGTGTTGGGTGAAGAGAGGTTCCTCTGCATTTTACTGTAGAATTTTTGTTTAAGTCATAAAAAAAAATCTTAAAACTTATGTTCTGCATGGTCTTTAAAATCTGCTCTTTCAAAGGTTAGTTGTTTTTTTTATTTATTTTTTTTTTCAATCCAGATAACTAAGATTTATAATTCCATTTTTATATGGTTTTGCATCGCTGATGCTGTGTCATCAAATCTAGTTTCCATTCTATGGAGGTCAGGTGCGAACGAACAACCCATAATTTTATTATACCATATTTCTTCAAACTGAAACATAATTATCAAAGTATATTTACGCAGATAGATGTAAAAAGTCTTTATTAAAGTTTGTGCTTATTTCCATTCTATGGAGGCCAGGCGCAAATGCAGACCCCACAATTTTATTATACCATCCCTATTTAAGTTAAAACATACTTATCAAAGTATTATGTACATCTATATCAAAAATACTTGTAAACGTTTTCTTCTTTTTTTTTAATTTTTAAATTTTTTATTTCCATACTTTGTTAACCAGGCGCGAACGCAGACTCCACAATTTTAATGAACCACCGTTCTTCCAGATCAAACATACCCATTCCTGTGTCTCGATACATCTTCTATTTTTGAGTGATTATGTGCTTTGTTAGCTATTTTGAAAAATAACCTTGTCTAGTAGACCGCTTTCGGACTTGCAGCGATTTGTTTTGTGCTCTTGTGATGCGTCTTTATGATGCTACTTCTGAAAGTCCATTTAGATCCTCAGTATTCTGGCAGTGGATTTGAAAGTCCTGCTATTGTTGCAGCATTTCGGCAAGTTATACTATGTATTGACTAACTATTTGTATATGCAATCAGTTTTTTAAAATAGTCAACCATATAGGAGCCTATTCGTGACCAGACACACACACACATACACAGCTTTATATTATATATATATAATTTGCCAATGAAATGGACTAATTTCTGCTAGACTGATCTTCAACTAATATCTTCCAGTCAAGAATCTATGAGCAACAGAAATGAATAAGTCAAGCATAGTGAAGTTTATTCGTACCAAGTATAGTTGGATTGCAGAAATGATTGAAAATTTCCTTAATGGTTTAAGGGGTAGCGTTTTTGAGGATTGGGGGCGTCATCCTATACAGTGAGTGGAAACAAATATTTGTACATATGAAAAATTGTATTTCATGTATGTAAAAGCTTAAATAAAGACAAATTTAGATGCATTTTATTTATCTTTAAATAATGAATTTTATTAATTCTTATGAAAGAAATTAATACATTTTTCATTTTACCTGATCGAAAATTCAGTTTTAACGTGAAACAATGCATGTTGTCTGAATATGATTATTATATTCTAGAATGTTCCAGTGATGTTATCAGTAAATATAGTTCCTATTTACTTGCTTCCCCATGAGGGAGAGTTAGACAAAAGATAGGTTTTTAATGTGGGGAAAATCCAGCTCCATAAAATGTGGCCTCTCAATTGGGATAAAAATACAAATTATCTCAATCATGAAGGATTTCTCCTCCATTGACTGAGGACAGAATAGGTGAAATGTAGTATCAGAATAGTTTGAGCTAGAAACAAAGTGCAATATCAGAACAGATACTACACTTTGTTTCTAGCCAAAACTATAAAATCCATTGTCAGAACATTCTGCAATTGGTAGTCTTATGAGAATGTTCTAATAATGCCAAAAAGTAAATAAATGTCTACTCCACAAAAACAACTTATTATTTCTCCTTGGAAGAACGGAAATGGTTACAAAACAATTTCTAAGAATCTGACTATTCAGTTTACTGCAATTGCTTTGTTCATTTTGAAAACCAAAGATGAACAGTTGCTCCAAGGAAAATTTCTTTAGGTCGATAGATTCAGTAAAATCCACAGGTTACCCGGGAAGAGCTGCAGGAACATATGTACACCAGACATTAAAGTATCCAAACATACAATAAATAATAAACTACACAGGAACCGTCTGAAATCCTGGAATTCAAAGAAGACTTCATTACTCTTGAAATGATACAGAGATTCTCGGCTAAAATTTGGATCATAAGGATGAAGAATATTTGTATCGGGTAAAGGTACTAGGGACAGATGAAACTAAAATAGTTGTTTATGCATGATTATCAAATTCGATGTGTGAAAGAAAGACGGTGAAGCCTACTTACCACAGAACATGGTGCATACATTATTTGAGGGAGACCGTATGGTGATCTAGGGTAGGAGTTTGATCTTGGCAGGAGTTTGGTAAAATGTCAATAATATGCAGTAAGATGAATGCTGAAAAATGCCAGGAAATGTTGCAAGAGAATTTAATGGCTTCTGTTGATAAACTTTGGCTGTCTCCGGATGGAATTTTCCAACAAGATGATGATCATACCGCTAGATCTACACAAAAATGCTCTGAAAATAGGGTTGTTGTCTTGAATGGCCAAGTCTGTCTCCTGGTTTGAATTCTATTGAATTTATAGCAATATATGAAAATTCAAATTATGAAAAGAGCACCAACAAATATCGGGACTCTGACGACAGTATATCAAGAAAAATGGAACAAAATACTCTTGAATGTGTGCAACTAATTAGTTGAGACGTACAGGAATAAATTAGTAGCTGTTGAACTCCATCAAAGATATTCCACAAAGTATTAATTCAAGATAATATGCTTTTGTGTAGGTTTTACACTTTTCATCAAGTAAAATGAAAGAACTGTATTAATTTCTGCCATAAGAATTTATTTTCTCATAGTCTGTATCTTTTATAAATAAAATATGTTTAAATTTGTCTTTACATACATAAAAATACAATTTTTCAAGTGTATAAATATTTGTTTTACCTCGTTGTATATATAGGGTGTCTAAAGAAAAAAAAATGTACTTGCACTATGTTCATCAATTGAAGTGTATGCACATTTTTTTATAGACACCCTGTACTTTTAGCATCAGGATAGCAATTTTTTTTTTATCTAATAAGAAATACAAGTATCAACAATGGATGACCAAAAATGTTGATTATTTTCCTTAAAAAAAAGAAACGAAAAAAGTACTATGCACTTTTCCTTGTATTGTCACATGAATGTGAGCGAACTGCATGGATATTTGATATGAATAATTTTGCATTTTTTGTAATATATATTTTCTTGGTAACCCTGCTTGCATTTTTTTTTGCATGTTTTTTTTTGGGGGGGGGGGTTATTTAAATATATGAAATAACCCCATAAATCTCTTAACTTTTCTTTGAATTAACTTGCAAATAACATTTAAAAACCCTGCTTCTGCTTGACTTCCTATTCCTTGCTTGTGACATGACATTAGATTATGCGAAAACGCTATACTTACTCTTAAACAAGCATATGAATAATTTTCTACTTTAAAATGTTTATTTATTTATTTTTATTTATTTTATTTTTTTTTTAAGAAAAAAGATCCAAAATCTTGACTTGAAAAATTTAGTTTATCTAAAATCCTTGTTACCTATGCAGTATAAAGATCATGTTATTGTTGGAATTGTTTGGGTAGTTTACAGAAAATGCCGAAAGGTGCCGAACGAAAGTCTTGTTTTTTGTTTGTTTTGTGCAAACACTGATAAATTTTTTTCAATGAAAAATGTTATTTCTGTCAGTATGAAGCTAATTCAATGAAAAATTGAAAAATGGAAACACTATTACTGAATAATTATTGGACAATTTTTACGAAACTTTCAAAAAATTCAAATTAAGAAAAAAAAAAAAAAAAACTTCATTGTAAGATAAGTTTCAGAAATAAATTATTTTTTTAATTACAAATAACTAATAACAAACAAAATTTTTTGAATTTTTTTAAAATCATGATAAACATTTAGATTTTATTTTGATAATAAATCAATGATAGCAGACAAATGTTTTCTTTATGCTTTTTTTGTATAGGCGTTAATGCATTCAGCACTTGCCATTTTCTGTAAACTGCTTAGACAATTTCTGACAATAGCAAGGCCCTCTTACTGCATAAGTACCAAATTCTTATTCTTTCCTTTTATTAAAAAAAAAACAAGAACATTGTGCTTGTTTTTATCTTAACAAAAAACAAAAAAACTATGAATTGAAAAGAGAGGCCCCTTGTTTGAGAGTAATAAACCTTTTTGGTGTTTTAAAACTGTCTTTTATATCTTGATGAAGGGCCAGTATCAATGCTCTTTATTATAACTTTGTATGAATGGATTTCGTTGACAGATACTGTTTGCCTAAAATCATCATCACTAAGTGCAGTTGCAGTCAGAGGCCTGGTGATGTCTGAACCTAATTCCTTGATAATTTGGAGGTCTGGAGTTGTCACCTCCTCCCTCTGCACAACACTAAGTGTTAGATTATTCTGGAATGATTTTCCAGATTACCTAACAAAGCAAAAAAAAAAAAAAAAAAATGGAGGGAAAATAAATACATAACAAATAAATGTTACCAAAGGCAAGCTAAGTTACTCTTCTACTTATCTGAATAAGATTTTTGTGTTTTTAACTTATTTAAAAAAAATTTTTTTTTTTTTACTTAAAAATGAAGGTAGTATAAAGACTTAGTTAGAATGAAAAACAAAATTCTGGTCTCATTTAAGTAGGTCAAGCCTCAATAATTGCTCAAAAATTGAAAATGAAACAAAATACTGAGAGAACATTACATTTTCACATGATTGGTGACATTTATTGGCTGTGTTTTTTATCAGTATTTTGTTTAATTTTCGATTTTTGAGTTATGTGCTTTGTTAGCTATTCTGGAAAATAACCTTGTCTAGTAGACAGCTTTCGGACTTGCAGCGATTTGTTTTGTGCTCTTGTGATGCGTCTTTATGATGCTACTTCTGAAAGTCCATTTAGATCGCCAGTATTCTGGCAGTGGATTTGAAAGTCTTGCTATTGTTGCAGCATTTCGTCAAGTTGTACTATGTATTGACCAACTATTTGTATTCCAAAACAAGTTCTTGGTTAAAATCAAGTTTCGTGCTTCTTTGTTGACATTCTTTGAGCTGAACTGGTCTGATCTGAGATATATACTAATATTCTGGAAAAGTAATTTCTGATAAATGTTTATCAGTTTTAAAATATGCAAATGGAGTTTGCTGTTTATTTGAGAAGAACAATACTTTAAAACTGGTAAACATTTATCAGAAGTGACTTTTCCTTAACATTTGTGTATATATGTCAGATCAGCTGACAAAGAATATCAACAAAGAATAACGGAACCTGACTCTAATCAAGGACTTTCTTAACAAGTGGTTCACATAAAATTCAACTTCAAGGGACTTTATTGCTCGCAATTGACTCAACAAAGGGTCTCTTTTTCACACTGAACTATTTCTCTACCGCAAAAGCTTAGAAATATTAATAAGAATGTAATTTTTGTTTTTATTAGCGTTTTAAAACCTACAATGTTGGAACAAATGGCGGGGTGATAGTTTCAAGGAAAATAATAATCATTAAAACACCTGAATTGATTGTAGATAAATATTGTATGCAAATTACATTTTTTTTATTACAGAAGTTATTAAAAGATTGTGATTAAAAGAAACTGTTTTAAAATAAAATTTATATTTGGATTTTTTGGATCACTGTTCTCATCTTTAGTGTTATTTTCACAACGTTTCTCTCGATGTAACCGCCAACGACCTTCAAGTGTATTTGTTGAACTCGAAGGAATCTGTACAGATTTTCGAATGGAACCCATTATTTCACCCACATAGGTAGCGTGCTCGTGTTTCATCAGCTATGACTGGGTGGAAGTCCTAAGTAATTCGCAATTGTGTTTTGAGTGGCACCTGCACTGAGAATTGAACCTTCAACCTCCAGAAGAGTGTAACGCACAACTGAATTTAACCAAGTACTTTATCCACTACGCCACAGGTCTGCAAGAAGGTCTCGATTACATCCACTATGCTACAGGCAAAATCACGTTGACACACCGGTTTTCGCCAGATCACTGAAGTTAAGTAACGTTGAGCCTGGCCAGTACCAGATGGGTGACCATTTGGGAAGGCGAGGCGCTGTATGCATTGTGAGGTAAAATATCAAGTAAAATATCTATCCTTCTCTTGAGGGTAGGATGGGACTGTTAAGCCATGGTAGGATCCCCATCTAGTGATGGCGTCACGATAAAAAAATACCCTTGATAGCTCTGGCGAAGCATCAAGTATTCAGCTACCGACAAGATTTGAGTTAGATTACAAACTTGTGTAGTGAGTTCAATCTCGGCTACAGCCGCACTGGATGGATGCTACAGGTGCTTGCAAGTTTGATTGAAAGATTCACAAGTTTGATAGGATATACATGAAGAAAATCTGAGGTTACATTGACTGAAACATTGTGAAAATAACCCTCGTAATAAAATCATCAGTTTGGAGAATCCAAATAATATGAATAATCAATTTGGTGCTTGTTAAAATAGTCAACAAATCAATTTAAAATATGTCGTTTTAAGCAAAAACCAATATTGTCATATCGAAAATAGTAATATATTAACAAATTACAAAAATTCATATTTATTTATTTATAGCTAAAAGTAATTTTTACAGAAAATTGGGTGAAATTGCATTTTTCATAGACATTATAAAGTAGACTCGAAGAGAGGACATAATTCCGAAACGAATATTTTAGATTACTTGTTCATGATGTGTAATATTTGTTTTGTGTGTAGTAATAGACTTTACTAAAAGCACAATATCAGTTGTTCTACTCAGTAAGTTTTCATAATTTTTGGATATATTACTGTTTTCAACATGACAAATATATAATATTGTTTTTGCTAAAAACAACATTTTTTAAAAAAATCAATTTCTCGACTCCATATTATCAATTCTTATCTAAAAAAAAAAAATGTAGAAACAATTTCCTCTCTTATCAAGTAATAATAAGCCTGTCTTAAAAAATATGAAACTATTTGCTATTTATGATATTTTCTATAAAAGCCAATTTTTTTTTTTATCAGAAACAAAACTGGGTAAAATCAAACAGTTCTGAAGTATCTGACGTATTTCGCTGTAATCAATGTTTATGTGGAAATTCTTTATTCTTGTTTTTAGCCACTGGGGCCACGAGCACCATCGTATAAAAATGCAAGCAACAATTGGAAACATTATGAATCAATATTCCCATATTATGACAGATCATCTTTTCATTTTGTATGTATTATGTATTCACACTTTAATTTCTGCTTGAAACACACAATTTGTTTTTATTTACTTTTTTTTTATAAATTTTTCATTGATTTTTTTTTTAAAATCATTATTGGAAGATGCATGGAAAGTTCTTCCAGTTGTAGTAGATGAGAGATCGTGGCAGTGGCTTAGAACTGTGTATCTGGCTAAGAACACTGAAGTCTTTGTGCAGCACAAGAGCAGGCACTAGGATATGACTGTTCAAGAAAATGGTTCAAGGAGAGAATGTTGCTGCAAAATGCCAGATTTGTGGAAAGTTTTCTGAGTTAGTTGTGCACCTTACAACAGGGTATAGCAAATTGGCTCAGAGGGAGTACCACAGAAGACTTTGGATTTACTGGGAGGTTTATGGGAAGTGTGAGGTGAAGTGTGCTGAAAGTGGTTTGAGGAAATACCTGGGGACGTAAGAATTTGTGAAGATGGCAATGTGGACATATGGTGGGACTAAAGTTTCATGACAGCCAATTGAAACATAATCGTCCAATCATTGACAAGGTTACAAAGAAGTTTTCACTGCCCTGGGATAAGAACATGATTGTGAATGAAAAGTGTGGCAATTACACGTGGAGGTAAAGCATATGCATGTAGTTAAAACTCTAGTAATTCTGGTGGTAGTAGGTGTGCTGGGTCTGATGTTAAGTCAACTGAAAGGATATTTGATAAAACTAGGAATCTCTTTGTTGTGCATACATCAGTCCTCTGCTATTGTTGGTACCACCAATAGCCATAGGAAACCCCCACCCATCTCTTTTCAGGATGTCGTTAGCAAACAAAATCAGAATTATAATCATCATCATAACTATAAAATTTTCCCCAATTTCAACCACAACTGATCATTAAGCTGTTTTCTCACCAACCACCTTACATCTATTAACTTTTATCCTCGAATGATAAATGATGACTCCCTTGTTAAAAAAAAAAAAAGTCAGGCTGCATTGCCCAGTCATAAAATACGCTTAAATATGATATTTTGATTAATGCAGATTTCGTATTATATTAGACCCAATAATGATTTAAAAAGTTAAAAAAAAAAAAAAAAAAAAAAGACTTGTGCACAACCATCAAGAATCGAAACCAAAACGTTTAGCTTACGATTTACTTTTTCCTTTGACGTTAATGCCTGAGCTATGAAGACATGTTTGCTGCAAGGCTAAAAATTAAAACATGAACTATTACACATGCATGTTCATAATGCTGTTGTTCAACTTCCACCTGGCAAATTCCATTTATTTATTTATTTTTTTTTTTTTTTAATTTTCACACTTTTGCACCGATTTTCCCTGGCTAAAAACCCAAATATGAAGTTTTGCATGGGTTTGAATACCCTATATATTAAGTTTCATGTCTGTAGACCAAAAACTGACAGGAGTTTGATAGTCAAATTTTTTAAACAAAAATATGTACGCATACATAAATATAAAGAGGTTTTTGTTTTTTGCCTTTTTATGCAAATATTACGCAAGTATAAATCATGTAGAATATCTGCATGAATATAATTACACGTAATAGTTAACTAAAGATAATAATCCCATAAGAAAACAAAAGAAACTCATTTAAAAGAATATGCAAATTAGCTTGATCTTTTGCAGATGGATGTAATTCCACGACCCGTATATAACAAAGTTCTATTTTCTTTTTAAGTAAATAGAAAAAAGGGTTTTTAATATGAATATCAATACACAAAAAAAAAAAAATAATAATTATAAGAATATAGATATAGTTTAAAAGAATAATTTGTGTACTTTATTTTTTGATTATTTTGTTTTATTTTTTGATATGACAGATGTGGTGAAAGGACATTTGAATGGTGAGAATATTAATATTGTTCAGAAGATTTATCTTGGTGACGTGATTGGAGCACAGGGAGGAGCAGGTGCTGGTGTGATAGAAAAAGTTAGGCTTGATGATCAGCGGTTCAGGGAAATTCTGGCATTACTAACCAGCTCTCTGGCATTACTAACCAGCTCTGTAGCATTACTAACTAGCTTTCTGGCATTACTAACCCTAACACTTGAAAAAGGAAAGAGGCTATCAAACATGTGTACATAGTATGTTGATGTATGAAAGTGAAAACTTGTCAGTGAGGGTTGAGGATATGTGTTGCATGGAGAGAAATTATGAGAATGATACAATGGTTGTGTAATTTGAATCTTAAAATCATACTTAGTTCTGACTAGCGGGGGGTACCCGGCGTTGCCTGAGTGTTTGGAGGTATGTGTAAGGGGGGAGGGAGGATAGATCAAAACAAAATAGAAAATAAAGAATAAGCGAACTTAACCCTGTTTAAATATTATAAAAAAATAAAAACGAACATGATGCAAAATAAAAAAATAAGCGAACGAAAAAGAAATGCCATAAATATCCATGTTTAAATGTTAAAACTTTTTTAAAAATCGGAGGGGGGGGGATGAACGTAATGGAAAAATAAAAAATGAACAAAAATTGGCATAAATAACCCTGTTTCAATATTAAACTTAAAAAAAAAATATATATATCTGACATCTGGGCTAGAAGTGCAATCTTAAGATAACGACGCTGCTACTGTACCGACTGGTCTATGACCGCGTCAGCGAAATTGGGTCATTTTTTTTATACTTAAACTAATTCCAGAAAGAACGATTTTTGCGCATGCATGTATGGCTAGATTTTCATGAAGGACGATTTTTTGCTACCCTTCCCTATAGAAAAGTGCCCAGTGGAGGGTGAATAAATTAATGTTTTTAGCCAATTTTTCCATATTTGTCGTCCGAAGAGTTGAGCTTCAAAATGATACCGATCTCGTGAAAATCCGTCGCCTCTTTCAAAATTTTTTGTGAGAAATACAAACATACATACATTTAAACGGACTTTTGCCCTTTATATTATAGAAGACTAGTGTGGGTGCCCGGCGTTGCCCGGGTGTTTGGAGGTGTAAAAGAAAAAAAAAAAGTTTTGGTAGGTAGGTAGGCAGGCTTGAACCCAAAGCCTTGAGGCGAATAGACTGATAACTTACTGTGACGCTACGAAGGCAGCAGTATTGTGAATGGTTTAAATTAAACGATTAACAAGTTAAGTAACAGGTGCGTGAATTTAATGAGGTCAAACTTCACGCCATAGGGGAATGAAATCCCGCACTTAACTTTGGCTACAGGCTAGTTTCCCCAAGATGTTGGGGAAAACCAGCTCCCCATAAAAAGGGCAGTGTCCAAATGAATAGCTATTGTCTGATATTAGGGGTTTCCCCTGCATCGATCAAAGCTGATTGCTTTTCTGGACGTCCCTGGCACAGGTGCCAGGAAGACGGCTTTGTTCCGGATTCAGTTTTGCTTTTTTATACGGAAAAGCCAAACAAACATGCAGAGACCAGAAAATACCGCGAAAATAGCGTGTAAAAGTCACTCAAATGAAAGATACAGATGACCTCGTTTTGTAAATCTGAGATATTATAATCTAGGTAGTATTCCAAAAGGTTCTAAGGAACAGTAACTCCGCCCTGAGCGCCTCCCCCAAAAAACTTTGCCGAACATACACAAAAAATGCACACACTAATACACATTGCCCGAGTGTTTGTACGTGTGTGTGTGTGTGTTTGGGGGGGGGGGGTAGATCAAAAACAAAAACCCTGGTGTTTGGAGTTGTAAAAGAAAAAAACAGTTTTCGTAGGAAGTTAGGCTCAAACCCAAAGCGTTGACGCAAAGGTGGAAAAAGGGAAAAACGTGACATTTAACCCACTCGGCCACAAGGGGAGAGGAAGTGAAAATTGTTCATTTAAAGCTTATAAAGTTGACAGGTGTGCGAATTAAATGATAATGAGGTCAAACATATTCGGCAGTTAAGTTTTGCTGTGAGGCAGTTTTTCTTTCCCCAACTTTGGCTGTTTGTTTACCCAAGATAAAAAATGGGAGTGTCCATTTGAAAAGTAATTGTCTGATATGATGGTTTTTGACGGATTGATCAAAGCCAATTTGTTTTGTAGACGTCCCTGTCACGAGTGCCAGGGAACTGATGGTGCGGATTCAGTTTTGCTTTTTTATACTGAAAAGCGAAACGAAGACACGGCGATCAAAAAAAAAAAATCTCAAAAATAGCACGTAAAAGTTGGGCAAATTAAAGATGGATGTGACCTCCGTTCGTAACTCGTAGATATTATGATTTAGACAGTATATAAAAGGTTTTAAGGAGTGACCCGACCGAGCGAGCCTCCCCCCCCCCACCCAAACCAAAGAAACTGATAGGGGATTAATTAAAATGAATATTTAAAAGAATATGCAAATTAGCTTGATCTTTTGCCGGACATGCACAAAAAGTGCACACACACACACACATTTTGCCTTTTTATATATATATAGAAGACTAGCAAAGGGTGCCCGGCGTTATCCGGGTGTTTGTTGGTGTGTGTGCTTATCATTATTTTATGTTTTAAATGTACCCCCCCCTGCCCTGCTCCAAAAAAAAAGTCATGTTTTGCTTGTCTAGCACCCCCCACATCCCAATCACAAAACTTTTTTAAAAATGGTAGAGGTGATGTCTCCTTGAATGCTAGGTGGCCAAAAAGTGGGTGCACATTTTATGATAAAATTATATAGGAAAGTGATCCCCTACTCTAATAAATTGTGTTTCTTGATTTATAAAGGCGTGGCAAAAAAAAAAAACCCGTAGATCTCAATATTTTATGGGTTAAACATTGTTTTAATCTCCCTCTCCGTGTTTCTCTCTTTCTCTCTCTGTCGATACGATGATTTTAATATCTCTCTCTCTCTCTCGTGCTTCGGTCCTTTCGTGTATTTATCAGTTATGTTTTTTGTATTAACTGCAATACACCTTAAGAAAAAAATACAACCGAAAAAAAAAAGTATATAATGAAGAACAAATGTAGCTTTTCTCTCTGTATATATCTCTCTCTGTCTCTCTCTGCCGATACAATGATTTAATCTCTCTCTTTGTCTCTCTCTCTCTATATATATATATATCTCTCTCTTTCTCTCTCTCTGCCGATACGATGATTTAATCTCTCTCTTTGTCTCTCTCTCTCTCTCTCTCTGTATATATATCTGTCTCTCTGTGTCAATACGATGATTTAATATCTCTTTGTCTCTCTCTCTCTCTCTCTGCATATATCTCTCTCTGTCTCGATACGATGATTTAATCTCTCTCTGTTTCTTTAGCTTCGGTTCTGTTTTTCTATCTCTACCTCTCTTATTTTCTCTCTCTCCCTCTAATGACATTCAGAGAGAGAGAGAGAAAGGGATGGAGAGGGAGCGGGATTGCGAAGTAAATAACTTTGTTGAGGTGCAGTAATCATTCTATTTAATGTAAAAATCTGGCCTTCTCTATTGATAGTCGCCATATTGGATAACAGCTTGATTGAGTGTTCGTTTTAGTGTTTAGAATAGTGTTCTTGAATAAGAGATCGGTATGATCTAAGCCAATCAGGATATGGTTGTTGTAAGGGAGAAGTTATTATTTTTTGAATAGACAAAGAGGAATTTAATGGTTGGGCTATAAGTTTATGAATCTGTTATGAACGGTGTAACCACAGTATCCATAACTTGTGTAAAATGGGGGCATAAGAGGACTTGTGGAAGAGGTGATGAAAATCTAGCTACTTCCTCTATAGGTTACGACGATGAACATGGCGCTCCTCGGAATAAATGTAATTTAATACATATGAAATAATGTGTGTGTAAGTGCATTCTATAGGTAAATAGTAAAAATTATAAATTTTTATGTGCCGTCTGTTATTGTCAACTTAGGCTAGTTTCGTCCAGATGGGAAAAATTGTGCCTCTTATATATATATATATATATATATATTAGTATAATTATTTTTCTAATACCTTCAGGGAATTCGAACCTGGCTACAAAGCTATCTCTAGTGGAACAAACCACTCGGCTAATGTTAACCACAGCGAGAATATAGTTGATTTATATAAAGTGTAAATGTCATTCAATGTATGTATAGTAGTCGGCCACAGACAGTTTCGCTGAGTCAAGCTCTTCAGTGCAGCTAGACTAACCTCGATCCCTAGTTAGGGATCGACCCTACAACTGTCTAGTTGACAGCTCTATCCACTAACCCATGGAATCGCACCTATAAACAATCTCCTGAAATGTCTACTTATGTAAACATTTCAATGGCTACTTTTACACGCATACACACACTTGCTATTGATTATGAACTAATACCTCACTGAAAATGGCTAACGAAATATCCTCCAAGGGTTTGGACAAGTTATTTATTTGTACAAGTTTGTTTCAAGTTCAATAATTTTTCTGTAGTTTTATTTTCTTTAGTGTGGGTGTGTGTCTCTGTATATATAACATACATTGTATGACATTTATGCTTTATGAAAATTAAAATACCTTTGATTTTTGTAAAATTTTAATAATGGCTATTAGACATAATTAATAAAAAAGAATCCTCAAAGTTCAATTTCTTAGGAACATTTTAAAAGTTTTTTTTTTTCGTAAACATATGAACACAACCTCCCATTTGAAAATTCAAATATTTCAAATTTGCATTAGATTTGATCCATAGTCATCAGACTGTAATTAAGCAAAATTCCTTGTTCAATGTATTCTTTGGAAGCCTTTTCGCTTCAACCTTAAATTTTAGACATTTTCTTGAATAAAAATCATATAATGGATTTTTATCCAAATTGGAATAAGAATTCTCAACATCATGTTTAATATCATCATATCTTGATTTTAATCATTTTAAGGGGGTGCAAACTTTTCTATTTGGAAAATACTATTTTCTAAATACAACATATGACACAAAATCAGTTGGTGGGTAGATGTCACGTAAAAACTTCTAACTAGAATTTACTCTAGAATAACCTTTAACCAACATCTTTCATCATTTGCCCATGCATCCAGTAGAACTACGATAAAAAGTACCAAAAGACCAGAGAAAATAGAAGTAATGACAAAAATAAAGAAATAAAGACTGGTTGTGTCTTAAACAAATGTTAATATTTTGGTTTGATCTTTAGATCTGCATTAAAGAACCTAAAAAGGGTTGATATGTTGTAAAACCAAATTTTAGGCTCTTTAATGCAGAATCCAGAATTTTAGAAAAAAAGATTTTATGTTTCACATCCCATAAATGATTTCCTATTTGTAACGTAATTACCACAACTCCTAGTGGATAGTTTCACTCTACTTAGTTTTAATTTCTGTTTCTAACCTTATTTGTAGACACCCACAAATATTGCGAATATTGAGGGGAAAAATTTTAACTGCTATTTGGTTGACAACCAGACAGAGTATTAGCAATCAGACTTATATTTCTAGCACACATATTTAAGTGGTAGCTGCACCTAGGTGCACAGTAAAACATATTTTAAGCAAGCAGACTCTTCAAAAAGAATTTTAAAAATTACCTGGCAAATATACCCAGTGAACTAAGTGCATTAGAGATTCAAACAATTGCACTTAAAGGATGGTTAAAATCTTTAAAAAAAAAAAAAAAAAAATTTTTTTGATTTGAATGTATGTGATAGAAGATGAATGTCTGGCATCTCGTAGGATGCCTCATCCCCGACTGGAACAAAATAAGAAAATTGGGGAGTGGGAGCTGCGCAAAATATAGGAATACCTGCAAGAGATGTAATCACACACCAAACCTCACTATGTTGTTTGAAAATATGCCTACATCACAAATAATTTAAAAAAAAAAAAAAAAATTTTTTTAAATCAGAAAAATTTCAGCAGAAAAAAGTAAATCTACAATTAAATAACATTCTAGTCCGTATCAAATTGTAACAGAACAGCTAGTGCTGTTAGCAGCAGCATGACACATATGCAAATGAGTGAACCAGTGCAGAAAGTGACATCACAGCAGAAGAGAAGGGAAAAAAAAGGATACACGTGGGGAGAATCGAGCAAAGAAATTGCGTGCCGGGGAAGATGAACATTTGGCCTGTGGTGGTGAGACTTTTAACTACATGGCAGACGACATAAGCTAAGAAACTTTTAAAACGAGAGGCAATGCGTCATTTTGTAAGAACCATAATTTCGACTGGAAAAGCCGAGGCGAATTTCTTTTCTTTTGTTTGTTTCCTTGCGACTATCTCAGTCACAACGTGTTGGGTCCAAATGTTAAAATATAACAACACTTGAAAAAGATTAACGACCGCGTTATAAAATGACCATACAGAAAATCTTCTGAAATGCATATTTACAATTTGTCCTCAGGATCTTCACTTTTTTCTTTCATTTCGCTTAAATCAAACTTCTCAGAAATCAAGAGGCTCCTTCTTGGCGCTAACACTTGAACTCTATACAAGATACTATGTATAGAGTTCACGTCTTGGCCAAGTGATATACAACTAAGTTCTCTTTTAATCTTCAAATGTTGAATTTGTAAAGTGAAGAACATTAATTTTTTTTCTGCATTCATTGTTATTCTCATCTTCGTTGTTGTTTCCCCATGTTTCGACCAACTCATCCTCTGGTCTCCTTCAGGTAATTAACCGCAACGGGATAGAAATGCTGAGTCTTGTAACTTCTTCCCAGTAATTACTGCCTTCCATAGTTGTTGTTTTACCACATTTTCGCCAAATAATCATCTGGCCAGCTTTGGGAGGATTGAAACCATTATCTTCAGACAATGTTCATCTGGAACTGTAGAGACTCAACACTTCTATCCACTGCACCAATAAATTTGCCAAAACTTGGTGAGACAACTATGGAAAGCAGTAATTACTGGGGATAAGTTACGAGACTCATCATTCCGTCTTTTAGCTTTTGGAATGCTAACTAATGGTGTGTGTGTGTATGTATGTGTGTGTGTATATATATATATATATATATATATATATATAGTTTTGAAAATAATAAGCAGAAGTTTCTCATAAGCTCTTTCGGCTATCATCTCATCAGGAGAAAATCGATAGCATACAAAATAATATTATGTCGAAAATAAAGAGTTCTAATGGGGAACTTATTGAATGTGCCAAAAGTACGGGGACACTAAAATAAATTTGTTAATAAATTTATGAGATGATAGCCGAAAGAGCTCTCGAAATTCTGCTTATTATTTTCAAAACTGTATATAAATTCTGTACCTCCCAAACATTTATTTAAATATATATATATATATATATATATATATTAGTACTAAATGGGTGCCATTTGGGACTTCCAGGTGTTGTATGTGCTCTCTGTGTATCTCAGTATTGTTTCCAGTCGTCCTGGTCTTCTTGCCACTGGATCCAAACAGTGTCGATTCAAGAGAGATGTGGTTAGGGATTGCGTGATCCTTGCCTCACAATTACATGCGCAACTGCCCCTACAGGTGTATCCTTTGTCTTTCGAGACTGAACAGAGACATCGATCAATATATATATAGTGTATTTAGGCAACATTTTTCATGTAAGCAAACTTTGTTAAAAATAACAGTATTCACTGCTTAATTATAGCCTTTTTATTTTTTCAATTTTTCTAATCATGTTTTTTTTTTTTTTTTGTACCATATGTATTTAACTTTTGGATTCTTCATTATTTCATCTTTAAGTGACAAAACCAAATGAACAGAAAACAAGATTTCAAAAGGCAACAGTTCATTCTTTTGGCGTCTGACTTCACATACCTATTTTTGGCTACCATTTTGAAATTCTCTTTTCTCCAGCTTTTTGTTCTTTCATTTTTGTTGCTTGAAGATGATTTGACAAAGATTCGAAAACGTTTGCGTACGTATGGTACATATTTTTCATTATTATTTTAACACAAAAACAAGACCATTAGAAAAATTGAAAAAAAAAATTTTTAATGTAAAATTAAGCAGAGGAATTCTATTATTTTTTTACAGCATTTATATATATATATATATATATATATTCTTTTTCATGTGAGATATGATTATTTCTACAATCAAATGACGCTGAAGTTCACATATGGCTTTCATGGTTTGTGTGAGCTTCAGCATTGTTTGATTGTAGAAAAATACAATATATGTGTGTATAAATGTGGCATGTATCACAAGTTAGTAGAAAAAGCATTCAAGTACTTAATCGTAAGTTTTATAAGAGCTAATATCTTATACATTAATATATATATATATATATATATATATATATATATATATATATATATATATATATCTCCATCCATCCATCCATAGCCTTGAGCCCTGGCGGGGCATAGGCTACCTACAATGTTACAGATGCTTTTGTTACGAGGAGTTTTTTTCGGGGTGAGGGTGCTGGTCCCATGCCCAACCTTCCTAGAAGGTACATACAGTGCCTAGCCTTCCCAAATGGCTTCCCATCTGGTACTGGCCAGGCTCAACATTGCATAACTTGGGTGATTTGGCGAAAACAAGTGTATCAATGTGATTGTGCAGTGTGTGTGTGTGTATATGTATGTATATATATGTATATATATATATATATTATAGACAAATTTACAGGGTCGCGACACTGGACACGCTAATGCTCCAGAGAGATGATTGGTCAAGACCAGGATTTGTGGTCTTGACCACTCATCTATCTGAAACATAAGTGTGTCCAGTGTCATGACAATATAAATTTGTCTATATCAATAGAAATATATCTTGCTCTTTTTAATTGAGCACTCTTAATAACCTTGTTAAATTCATGAGTTTTTTTTCTCTTGAATACCTATAACTTGGTATATATATATATATATATATATATATATATATATATATATATCCCCAAAACCTCTGGAAGGGAGACTAAAACTTGCTTTGGTTTCAAAAAATCTTAAATAACAGCAAGGGGAGACTTGATTTCAAATATATCTTGTATGTTATATCTCCCCCCCCCCTTTAGAAATAGGGTACAATTATGAATATCTATAGTATTCTTATACACTGTGAAATTTACTTTATGTATGGAAACCAAAGAGGGAAGATATAACATGAGAAATAATTGGAATCAAGTCTCTCCTGGCTGTTATTTCAGATCATTTGAAACCATAGCAGCAAGTTTTAGCCTCCTCTCCATCAAAGTCAGAGGTTTGGGGGGAAAAATCAGATATTTTGCAATTCCTATGCAAAACTAGGAAAACAAATGACTATGATTGAAACATTGGTAAAGGTGTTTCCACCCTCAAAAAAATCATTTAAAATTGCCACTGTTATAGGTTTAAATTGCCAAGAAATGAGTTTCCAAGATGTGAAGAAATTATTGTTTCAAAAAGTGGGGAATCACTTTTCTATATTAATTTTATGTAAAATGAACACCCACTTTATAGCTACCTTTTTTGAGGGAGAGAGGGGGGGGTCTTCTTTTTTCTTTTTTTTTTCTTTTTTTTTTCTTTTTTTTTTCTTTTTTTTTTCTTTTTTTTTCTTTTTTTTTCTTTTTTTTTTCTTTTTTTTTCTTTTTTTTTTCTTTTTTTTTCTTTTTTTTCTTTTTTTTTTCTTTTTTTTTCTTTTTTTCTTTCTTTTTTTAAGGAGTGGTGTTTATTTGGTAATTGTGGCCTTGTAGACCAACACAAAACCTACCTTAAAAAACTTGTTCTGTCTAGGTTTTCGGATGTGCTGAAAACGAATATCGCATTTAAATTTTCCACAATTAAGTATTTTTCCTGGTATTAAGTATCTTTGTTATGGTGGTCATTGTTGTATGTGCAAACGCGCATATTTTTATTTATGGAAAAATACTTGCATAAAATTTAAATGTGAAACTACAAGAAAATTTGTAGGCTTTTGAAGATTAAAATACTATTCTATGATTAAAATTTTATAACAATTTTTAAAAAATATCCTATATTTTCAAACCAATAAAATGTCTAAATTTGCCTACATTTGTATATACAGTGTCCTGGCAAGTTAGCTTCAGTTTTCTTGCTTTGGGGTGAATTTTGCTTAGGTTTTTGTTGTTTTTTTTTTTGCTTGGTTGTCTCCCCTGTGGCCTTGCCAGGCCACTAATGTGTGTGTATATATATATATATATATATATATATATATATATATATATATATACTTGTATGTAATATACTGACTTCGTGTAATCCAGTAAATTTTCATATACCAATAAGTTTTAAGCCAAAAAGAGATCACTTAAAAAGTAAGCTACAAAATTATCATATTTCATAATTGAGCATTAATATACTGTATAAGCAAAATCAAGACTTCAAGAAAGGTGTTGATAGCAACAAGAGGCGTATTTCATTTTACGTTACAATTGTTTCCATGCCAGATCGACTATTTCAAACATTATGGCGTTTGAAAATTTTCACAAAAAAACAGCATTTCTTCAGACATTATGAATAAAAACATTCTTGACAATAGAACATTGTTTAAAGGAAAAGAAAAAAGAAAACTTCCCTTAACGGAAAAAGAAGTATGTGAAAAGCACATTTAAATGTTAATATATCACCTTATTTTCGTATCCTTATTTAAAAACAGTCATAAGAAGTTTCCACAAAAAACCCTTAGTCATTTTAAAAAAGTTTTTTTTTTTTTTAATATATCCCATTCGTTGAATTCCTAAATTAGATTTCTCTATTTCTTTATTTCACATAATTAATTTTAAAAAGAATTTTTTATTTATAATATGGCCATAACAACCTTGCGCTAACATTACGGTTACTTATAGTTTCGTATTTGCTTATTAGTGGCAAATAATGTTTACAGATTATCGATTGTTTTAGTACTTAGATTTAAGACCACTTTAGGTTTAATGTTTAATTGAATATGAGAATAAATAAAAAGACTGCAGTATATATATTAATCCTCATACAACATCTCGAGTAAAGGATTCTAATCTATTTATCATTATTTAATATTTTAAAATTCATTATCATTCTAATTAAATGTTTCCATATCGTTACTAAAACAACGATTGCGAGGGGAGATGATCCAATTACGTTGTTAATTGCTAATAGTTAATTCTGTTGGAAAAGAGGTCAATGTTGGTTCCCATAACAGCTAAAGGGAGATAATTAAGGCCGTTTGATGTTTTCGGTTTGGTGATTAGTAGAAAGCATCTATGATTTAATAATTAGTTTAATTAAACAGATCCAGAAATTGCTACGATAAGCTTATTTAACTAATTAAAAATATAAATTATATTTTTAATCTTAAAAACTGTTTTTTTACCCATGGGTTTAACCAGTATCTGTTATTTTTATCCAATAACAATTTGGGTTGCCCATGTCTTCAAAGCCAGAACTACAATTCGTGTCTTGTATTCTTGGGTATCTAAACAAAATAGTATATATCCTCTAAATATTATTCTGACAGCAAAACCATCCAATAGCTACAAATGTGTTTCACTCTGATGAGAAGGTGTCTACCCCTGCATTTATGGGTAAAAACCTTTAGAACAAAGGGTAAAGTAAATAAATAAACCAGAATCGGATTCTACAAACTTTAGATGTCAGATGACAAAAAACAATTAAATTAATTTCCCGTCCACAAATTGCTGATTTAATTTTTTAATAATAATTGCTAGTTTATTGTTAAGTTGTTTTATTGATTTGAAGAGGGTATCACTTGTTTCACCATTAATACTGTTACAACTAAATACAAAAATGCTCACAGTTATGGAACAAAAATTTTCATTCTTAGATGAGCTTTATACTTTATTTATATTTCTTACCCAGTTTAGAATAATAGAACTTATATTTGCTTATTAGATTTGGATCCTTCATTTAGATTACATCATTCCCAGCTATTTAACTCTACATTAGTTTCCTTTAAACAATGTTCTATTGTCGAGAGTGTTTTTATTCATAATGTCTGAAGAAATGCTGGTTTTTGTGAAAATTTTCAAACGCCATAATGTTTGAAATTGTCGATCTGGCATGGAAACAATTGTAACATAAAATGAAATACGCCTCTTGTTGCTATCAACACCTTTTTTGAAGTCTTGATTTTGCTTATACAGTATATATATATATATATATATATATATATATATATATATATATATGTCGTTTATCTTGAAAAAAAAATCTTTAGATTCAAATATTAATAACTACATTTTATTTCAGTATTTAATTTATGTATTTCTGTTTTATTAAATGCTAGCGTTTTTCTCGTCCATAAATGTTCCCCCCCCCCATCCTCTTCAGTCCTGCTTTCATTTTATCTCGCAATTACTTATAACGTCACCAGCTGACTTTCGGAAGACCCCCCCACCCCCACATCCGCTTTTCTTTTATATCGCAAGTTTCTTAAAACGTGACTAGCTAAAGTCCAGAATAAGATCATGCTTTTCTTTTAATGGCTAATTTAAAAAGAAAAAAAGTCTTTTGAACGCTAATGTTATTAAAACTAAAATTCTTTTCTACAGTTTGCATTTTGGAGACGGAAGTGTTTTTTCCAAATAAGTGACTTCTATATTAATCCTACTTTTTATCTTTAGATTCAAATATTAATAACTATATTTTATTTCAGTATTTAATTTATGTATTTGTTTTATTAAATGCTAGTGTTTTTCTCGTCCATAAATGTTTATTTATCTACCAAGTTGATTGCAAAAATAGATTAGGTAATTGTATTCATTTTTAGTTCATGAGAGAGGAATCTATCACCATACATTCCCTTAAACATGTCCGTTGGACTTTAAGTATAATTCTTAATAATTTAATTTATTTTTATTTATTTATTTTTTTTTAATGGAGAGTAGAAAACACACTGTGGATGTGTTATCGGCAGCTCCCGTTACTCTCGCTTCTCCTTGTTTGTCCCTCAGTCCTCATTTTTTAATGAGTGATTTTTCTGACAAAGGGAGAAGAAAAAGCTGTTTTCTAGGTTGGCAGTATTTTGCGCGAACAGTTGGCAGAGATGGTGGAAATTTTCTATGTCTATCCTTGTAGCCATGTCACTAGTAAGGATGCTGGAGGTAAACGTTTTATCTGGGCTGACGTTATCTGCCTGATAGTCAGGGACCCAAACCTTGGATTAACCACTAATGAGGCTGTCCTATCAGCAGGTGCAAAGTACTGGGGCTGTTGTATTGCCATTTGATGAATGGATTTTGGATCATGCAGTAGCTTCTGGTGGGGCTTCTTGATGCCATATTAGTGGGTAATTGTTACGGCTTTACCTTTTCATCTTCTACAAAAAAAAAATAAATTCTTTGTTTCTTTTTCCCTCTTAGTTTCCCCTCTCTGTCCTGCTCTAAGCAAATCTGACTACCTAGTCCACAAATTCCAAAATTTCATCATTACAAGTTTCAAGAAAAAATACACGATTAAACCCGGTTCTCCAACTTCCAACCTAGACCCCCACTACCATGTCTCCTTCTCCAACATCAGGGGTCTACGTTCTAACCTTCCAGAGGTTGAAACCCAATTACAGGAGACTAAACCAGACCTTTTATTTTTAATGAAACTGGCATTGGACAAACTATTTCCCTAGAAGAGTTCGCAATTAAAGGATACTCTAACTTAACTCCTAAATCTGACCCCCAAGATCGCCATGGGCATGGAATATGTGCCTATATTAAAGATGGCTTTCCATGTGGTAGGGACATCTCTAGAGAAGATCCTAACTTACCCTATATGTGCTTCCGGGTTGCATTAGCTCACAATACTGCATTTATATTTACTCTCTATCGCCCCATAACAGCAGAGTTACTATCTTTAAAAGCCTATCTGAGAAAATTAACCAAGTCCTATCTGCTTATCCTTCAGCTAACATTCACGTATGTGGAGACTTCAATGTTCAAAACGTGGAATGGTTGACCCACTCAAACAAGACCGATGATGAGGGGAGGTTCTGTCATGATTTCTCCATTGTTCTCAGATTGTTCAGGAACCCACCCGTGTGCCCGACAATGACGGCCAGTATGCGAGTCTACCAGACCTTTTTCTCACAACTTGCTCTGAACTATGTTCAGTTTCTGTTCTGTCTCCTCTTGGATCTTCCGACCACTCTGTTGTATCAATTAAGATAAAAATCAAATGTAATAAGTCCCCAGACGGTACTTCTCCATCGTACAGTATATCGATACACTAAGGCTGACTGCGATAGCTTTCGCACATTTATATTGGATCTACCTCTACGTTCCATATTTAAAAAGGATGTGTCCTCTATAGTATCAGATCTGACCGAATGATTAATTGTAGGTATAGACCGTTTCATACCCTCAAAAATGTTCCAGCAAAAACCTAACAGCCAGCCATGGTTCTCTCCAGAATGCGCTGCTGCCATTGCGCACAGAAATCACTTTTTCCACTGCTTCCAACGTAATAGATGTATGGAAACTAAAGCCGCTTTCAGGAATGCCAGCAACCATTGTAAGAAAGTAATAAAGAACGCAACAGAGTAGTATGCTCAGTCCGTCAAGTCCAAAGTAGCTTAGCAGCGGCTTGGTTCCCACCAGTTTTGGCAAATAGCAAACAGAATCCTGGACAGAAGCGTGTACTCCATCCCAACTATCATCAATAGACCTGAAGTAATCTGCGTCAGCATCAGACAAAGCCAAACTCTTTGCCAAGAACTTTGCAGCTAAGTCTAACCTTTGCGACTAAGGCCGCCAACACCCAATATTTCTTCCTGTATCAGAAAATATGCTATCTGATATACATATATCTGTACGTGATGTTGCCAAGCTAATCAAAAACCTTGATTACAGTAAAGCAACTGGCCCTGACGGTATTCCAATTATATTACTCAAAAAACTTCAACCAGAACTAGTGCCCATACTTACAAAACTGTTTAAACGTTGTCTTAAGGAGAATAGCTTCCCATCACTCTGGAAAATCTCATCAGTATGCCCTGTATTTAAGAATTCAGGTGATCGCTCATCCCCCTCTCAGTACAGGCCAATAAGTCTCCTGTGCGTCATGAGTAAGTTGCTGGAATCTGTGTTAAATACAGAGGTAATCAACCATCTCAACAAAAATAACCTTCTTAGTGACACTCAATATGGTTTCCATTCTGCTAGATCTACAGCAGATGTGCTTACAGTTATATCTCATAGGATTAGCAAATCTCTCGACTGAGGCAACCTTTCTAGGGCAATTGCTCTTGACATATCTAAGGCCTTTGATAGGGTATGGCATAAAGGTTTACTTCACAAGATCTCTAGCTATGGTATAGCTGGAAATGTCTTCTCAATTATTAAATCATTTCTTTCTGATAGGTTCATAAGAGTAGTAGTTGAGGGGCAAAAATCAGAAGCTCACAGTATTAATGCTGGAGTCCCTCAAGGGTCCATCCTGGGCCCAACTCTATTCCTGATCTACATTAATGATCTTCCAAATCATATCCTTACATCATTTGTAGACATTTATGCTGACGACACTACCATTTATGGTAGCACATCTAAGACAGTAAACGACCAAGTTCTCTCCAATTCTCTTTCCTCTTATCTTGAGCATGTGGTACAATGGGGAAAGGAGTGGTTGGTTACTTTTAATGCATCTAAAACCAAGCTTCTATCTGTACATCGTCAACACTCTGATCCACATCTGGCATCACTTGAAATGAATGGCTCTCGTCGAGGAGGCCTCAAGTTTTGACAAGCTTCTGGGCTTGACCGTTACTCCTGATCTTAAATGGAACACATACATCAAATCTGTTGCCAAGGCCTCTGGAAAAATGGTGGGATCTTTCTATCGATCCAGTAGATATCTCACTGTTGATGCAATTCTTTATCTATATAAGAGCCAGGTTAAGTCCAAGGATGGAATGCTGTTGCCACATCTGGGCAGGAGCTGCTTGAAAGGACTTGTCCTGCCTTGATAGTTCAAAATAGACTTCGTAGCCTCATAGGAGATGTCCTTTTCTCTTCCCTGCAACCTCTATCTCATAGAAGAGATGTTGCGAGTTTGTCTCTGATGTATCGTTATTTTCATGAAAAGTGTTCGACTATGGTACCCCCTCGCCAAACTTTCACAAGAAACACTCATCTAGCTGAAAACACTATCAATAATTACTCCCACTTTTTATCTGTGCCTAAACCTAAACGTAGATTCTGTGAACAAAGCTTCTTTCTTAGAACTGCACACCTGCTGAATTGTCTTCCGTTTTCTTGCTTTCCGGCTGACTACAACATAGTTTTCTACAAGTCTAATGTAAACAAGTTCTTGATGAGCCGTTCCATATAAGTTAACAAATTTACTGAATTGATTGCTATATTGTCCAATTTCTACTGTACATTCTTTATTCCTTATCCTCGAGTGGCCTCTTGGCCTTGATAATGTGGTGATGTTTGTGTAAAAAAAAAATATATATATAACTTTAGATACCAGGGTTTTATCTCTGAGCATTCTGAATTGAGGAAAACGGTCTGGGTTGTTTCCAGAAAAAAATTGGTCTTGTTACAAGTTATGGCTCTAATTCCAAGGTTCAATTAGCCACAGGTGAAATTCATGGCTTCTTTCCTATAAATATTTTTCCTTGTGGTTTTACTATTTGCTCCTTGTTTGATGAAGCAGAAATTTGTATTGGATGTTAGTGATTTTTTATAACTGTTTTATGTGTTTCTAAGTTTGTCTATTTGTTCCGCTTTTTCTTGGAAACTATTGGTCAGATCAGGATGAAATTTTGTATGGACCTTTGTTATAAGGTGCAACGAATTAAGTATTATTTTATCTTCTCTTTTTTGGTATTCAATTCATGGGAGTCTTCTCATGGGTGATCTCTACGAGTTATGAAGAAAATAACAGAAAAGACTTCTCAAATAGAAACAAGAAGAAAATATATAGAAAAAGGAAAGAAAGGGAAAAAAGTAAATATACAGTCACTCTCTATTATATACATAAATAAATACAATATGCATACTGTTCCAACATTTCAAAATACAACCGCTGAGAGACAATGCGCAGCTCTTTACTTTTCTTTCTCCAACTTTACAACATGGCAAGAAAGAAAAGAGAAAGAAAAAAAAACATACAGAGGATAGAGTTTAGCTCTGAAATATATTTGTTATAAATTTCAAATGCGTAAAATATTTATTTTCCTAATATTATGTTGTGATTTGGCTTTTCAAGCGCACTTGATGCCTACTTTATTCAAATTAAAATTAACGTTTCTATATGGAACTCACATCTATGACTCTCTCGCTCGCTCGCTCTCGCTCTCTCTCTCTCTCACTCATATATATATATATAAATACATCTCAGGAGTTTGATGATGTATATATTTTTTTCTCCATCCTTTTGTACTTTCATTGATAACATTACTTGTAGGTTTCGGTCCTGGATATGACCCTAAACTATATCCAGTGGTGAGGCCCTAGCTTGCGGGCTTTGGGGAGTGTGGAGCCACCCTTTAATTACCATTGCTCCCAGGTCCACTCTGACCCGGAGTGGTAGTACCTGTTAGGGTTCCAACTATGGGTTAAATAGAAACGGACTTGAAAACAACAAATATATTCTATTAAAAATCTTTTCTTCAAAATCTTTGGATTCGGCATTAAATAACCCGAAAAGGGTTGATATGCCGTGAAACAAAAACAACCAACCAACCAACCAACCAGCTTGTATGTTTCCCTCATAAAAATACTCCATTGTTGCCGGTTGCTAACAAATTCACAGAAATGCTTGCTTTGCCTCCACCGATTTTTATATTCTAATTAACTCGCAGAACTTGTAGATTTTTATATTCTAATTAACTCGCAGAACTTGTAGATTTTTATATTCTAATTAACTCGCAGAACTTGTAGATTTTTATATTCTAATTAACTCGCAGAACTTGTAGAAATTCTATGGCATTTGAAATTTTTGAAAACGCTTAAATAAAATGAATAAAAAATAAAACAAATAACAACAAATTTAAAAAAACTTTTTAGCAAATTTCTTTTTTTATCTTTTAAAGCTAAAAAGAATTGATTTAAAAAATTTACATTTTTGTTTCCATGAATATGCAAAACACAAACACATTGTTCTATTTTCTGATTAATTTGTTTATATAAATTATAAAAGAACAGATGTCAATTCATTTGCACATTTTTTGGTCCCCCGATTTATCGAAGAAGGGCCTATGTTTTCAGTGGTTTCCGTGCATCCATTAGTCCAGACTATTGCCAGATAACTGTCCATTAGTTTTTCCTGAAATTTTGCCACAAATTGTATTTCATTAAATAGATGTGCACAATAAAAATTTTTTTTACAAAAATTCCCATTGCACCCCTAAGAACTCAAAAGAGGTAAAAAAAATGGCCAAAACTGACACATTTTGTCCCATAACTTTTGATCCATCCATTAGATTTTTGTGAACCTTGGCCAAAATGTGGTGCCCATTGTTCTGAATATAAATCTAGTATGGGTGACTGTGGCAAAATTCTGGTTCGCGTCCCCGTGGACTTTCAGTGCTAAAAACGCCTCTTTTTTTTTTTCTTTTTAATATTTCTCAACAAAAACTTGATATGTCTGACTATATAGTGGTTTTTCATGGTGGTCAACTCAAATATACATGTGTTAAAGCCTGAAACTGCAACATTATCCATTTACACTGGAATTCAGTGTCCCCAGGGGCTCAAAAGAGGTCATAAATGGCCAAAAATGGCATTTTTTTTCCCCCCATAGCGTTTTATCCACCCATTAGATTTTCTTGAAACTTGGCCAAAATGTGGAGGCCATTGTTCTTAATATAAATTCAGTATGGGTGATCCTGGCAAAATTCTGGTTTGCATCCCTCTGAGACTTTTTGAAGCTCTTTTTTCATATTACTTAAGAACTTGATATGTATGTTATATATAGTAGTTTTCCATGGTGCTGAATTCAAATATACATGTCTTACTGCACTGTTTGTCCATTTTCACTGGGATTTGGTGTTCCAGGAGCTCAAAAGGAATACTTCACCCGAAAATTGCAAAAAATGACATTTTTTACCCCATAACTTTTGTGCCATCCATTAGATCTTTCTTGAACTTGGCGAAAATGTGAAGGCAACGTTGGCCCTTCACACTTCTCACATTCATCATTTCTTCACTATTTTTTGTGGCGTCATCTCACATGCAGCACAAGAGGGGGACCACACATGCGTGGCTTGTTTAATTTTAAAAAGAAACTATAATAAAAAGAAAATTTAGTCTCAACTTTTTTTTTAATTATAAAGTAGACATTTTGAAACCGTAAATAGACAGCCCTGTTTTTTAATTTTTGGAGAGAAAACTGTTTTAATGATTTTCATCTGATAAAGAGTGACTATAAAGGGAGATAATTCATTTCTCATAAATTAATGTTTGCGATGATGATTTTTTTTTTTTTTCTTGTGTGTGCCACTGGACGTATGGACAAATAAATTGATATTTTGATAAATGTAATCCTTAAAGGGAGGTAATTCAGAATTTTAAATTTACCTAGTTCCCTGGATCATGTCTTTTTGTTCTTTTGTTTTTTTGTTCAAACTATACAGAAATAGGGTTCTTGTCCAAAATTCCTCTATATTAAAAAAACAAAATTAAAGAAAAATCTGTATGATGTACGTATCCATGAGTAAATGAAAATATCCTATTCCAAAAATTACTTAAATTGATCAAGTAGTTTTATTTTTATAAAGAAAATCAATTTTAATCATTTAATGCAAAGCATTACAATAGACATGTCTAGCAAGTTTGAATTGTGTTGAGTTATCTTCCTTTTCTTTTCTTTATTTTCTTCTGAATGACAAGACAACCATTATTCAGTTACTCATAAAATTTGATTTTGATTTTTATAATAATAAAAAAGAACTGCACTATCGGGATGAAATTTCGGGAATTGTAAAACTAAATTTCACATGAAAACAATGGTATCTACGTATTCCTTGTATTTTTAAGATGATTATATACAAAAATTACAAAAATCAAAAAGGTAGTAAATTATTAAAGAAAAAAAATAATAGAATTTGATGAAAACTATCGTAAGACACAGTTCAAAAGGGAGGTAATTTTCCGTTTTAATTAAAACAAGATGGCTACAATTTTTTCACCTGCTAACACGATTAAAGTTGTTGTTTTGTTTAATAAGTTTTGTTTAATAATTTAGTTATATATTGATTGCATAATTTGGAAGCAACCATTGTAATGATTTTTTTTTTTTAATGAAGACGAACGATGATTTTTTTTTTTTTTTTTTTTTTTTTTTTTTTTTTTTGAGACGAACGATGAATTTTTCGAATGAAAGCTGTTGCAATATTTTTGATACAGGGGGGGGGTATGCTGTTGGGAAATTCTATTTATATTAGCTTCGCAGCACATAATTTTTTTGTGTCACACGAGAAGGATTTTGCTCTTTGGCTGCAAAATTCTAAAATCTGGAACCTGTACAGGACATCTGCCTACTGAAAATTCTTCATCTCCAAGACTTGTATAGAATAACTAAACATGGCTTACAATTTAATAAATGATTTTTTTTTTATTTTTTTATTTTTTTTTATAAAAGCGAACAATGATTTTTATTTATTTTTTTTTTTTTTTCAAAATTACGATTTTTTTTTTTATGAAATCGAATGATTTTTTTTTTTTATTGAACAATGATTTTCTTTTAATGAAATCGACAGGGATTTTTTTTTTTTTTTTAATGAAAATCAACGATAAATATTTTTTAAAAGGAAAACGAACGATTAGTTACAAAAACCATCAAAATCTGTAGCGCATTTTCATTAGTTACATAATTAGGAACTTAATCGTATTCACTTATCGTATTCATTTCCACATCACTGCAGAATACATTTACTGCAAAATCAGATTCAATTACCCGGTACAGATTGATTTTTGGCATATGAATATTTGATCTAGCATATAATAAATATATCTTGCTGCCTAATAATACTCAAATAATTTCTAACGCAAAAATTGAATTTCTCTTCTAAATCATCAATGCTATGGAATGTCTTCTGTTGTTTGTATGCTAACTCATGAGTAATGCTTTGATTTAGAGCATGTTTAAGGGCATAAGTTTTCAGTCAAATTTTCTTGGAGTTTGGTGGCTCTCTAAAGGTGGTTAATGAAGATAAATAGGAGGGACAAGTTTGGCAGAATTCTAGGGATGGCACCATTTTGAATACATGATTTCTACAGTTTAACTGTAATGTTGATATTTTGTCTTCTCATCAAATGCTGATGTCTCTCTTTGTATAGCCTCAGAAGCTGACATACCTGAAGAAATATTTTAAAAGACAACCATACCATTAGTTAAATTTTTGTTAAAAACTAAGAAAAAATAGTAAAACAAAACATCTACAGTATTATCCTAATGTCTAGATCAAAGCTAAAGTTAACTAAGTTTATTAAAATTTAACTAAAAATATATAACCAATAACTCAATGAAAATTCTATTAAGAGAATAGGCTGAAAAATAATCTCATGTAAAAATCATTTAAAAACTAAAAAAATATTTGATTTTTCAAATTTCTCTGATAGACATACACACTTTTTAGATACTAAGAAAATATACAGTTAAAACAAATAATCCAACGTATGTGTTGCATTATCAAAAAAACATATTGGAAAGTTTTTTTTTCAAAAACTAAAATAAAAAAAAACATGACCAATAACTCGAAAAATGATATTCTGTTATAATTAACAGAAATTACAAAAAATCTTGTGTAAAATTAAAAAAAAAAAAAAAATTGTTTTAACATGTCTAAAAAAATTATTTTTCAACTATTTCCAGTAGATATAAGCACTTTTTTTTTAAAACACTAAGAAAATATACAGTTAAGAGAAAAAATAATTCAATATAATAATGTTAAAAAAAAACTCATTTTAAAGATTTATTTGAAAATTAATAAGTAATTTTTTTAAATATCGTTATGAAATGAATATTAAAATTTGAAATTTAAGAAAGCCAAAATGATATATATTCTTTTTTTTTTTTCTTTAAAAGAAATATTTATCTTGTTTAAACGGTAAATATTCCTTGTAAAAACAAAAATAGCACATATCTTTTTGTCTTTCTTAAATTTCAAATTTTAATAATTAAATTTTAGAATATCTCTTACTTCACTGTATTTCCATAAGAAATTCTCTCTCTTAATTGCACATTTCCAAATGGAATATAATGCTATAACTTTTGAACCAATTTTGTAATTCCCCCTGCAATTTCATACAATGCAACAACTAGGCATATTTCATAACAAAAAAGAAAGTAGTCATTTATCTCCTTCCAGTCGCATCTTTCCACTTTATTCCGTAACATCCATAGGTCATGTGACTTTAGAAGGGCCTTAGCTTACTGTGGTGACGCCACTTGGACGTAGGGGGCTACTATTTGGAGCCATGTCTAGGAAAGATTAACAAGATATTTTAGTTTTACATTTAAACTTCTGCATATCAGTACAGCCAGGGAAGCAGGCTGCAGGAAGGGAATTCCAAAGTCTAGCTGTTCAAGGGAAGAAACTATTAGAATAGAAAGCTTTCTGGCATTTAGGGGCAACAACAGTGAAGGGGTGAGATCTTATTGCTAAGCGGGTTTGTCGGGGATATGTACGTCGAGGGGGGTACAAGCGAAACGAGTTCATCAGAACACATAAAACTTGGCACATACATGGCAACATTAATATGCACGGATCTAAAATTCCAAGCTAATCTGCACAGTAGTAAACAAACAGCAACCTGATTTGGTAGGGACGTGGATCCTCATTACAATACCATCTTCTCCTCCACCTATTGGTCCCCCTGCAATTTTGTGCAATGCAACAACTAGGTATAATATCAGCTTCCACAGTTAAATTCCAGTATATCAGATAAAATTTGAGATGATTTATCTGTCGTAACATCATTGTCATTCACTCGTCAACTCCTTTCATTCTGTTCTCGACTCAGCTTGTTGTTCTACTGCAATCTGTCCTGATATGCACCAATCTAAATTTCTGTGGAGCCTTGACTGCTAAATATATTTAGTTTCAATAGGAAATCCTAAGTAGATGGTCTTTATCTCAGTCACATCTATGCCTTTTAAATCTAACATGTTACTTAAACCGTACACATGCACACACGCACACACACCTTTAATACGCACCAGTTACCTACCCTTGTGGTAATCCTCTTTTTGCCCAACAGGTGGAATTCTTTCTACTTCTGTTTCTCTTTTTCTTTCTCTCTCAATGCAAACCTTAGACATGCCTCGGTAAGGCGTATACCTTTCACAAGGTAAGGATGAATACTCGTTATATCTTAAACTCTTATATACAAATACACCACATGTTAACTCTTATATACACAAAGAACATTCTAACTCCATACATATACACTGAAATGAAATGACAAACATTTTAATTAGTGTTGGGACGATTAATTGGAATCAGAAAAATCGGAACTTTTGGGGGTAATGGAATTAGAAAAAAAAAAATTCTGCAAAAATTTCCGATGACAAAAACGATTCTCTCAAATGTTTTTTTTTTTTTTTGTTTAAGACTTAATTTTCCATTACCTGTACTAATGATAAAAAAATTATGTATTTTGAACTACCAGGAAAACTAATATCTCCTCCACCCACAAGTGTACTTTTACATTTCCAAAAACATATGCATATATTACACGAGTATTTATGGTAATCTGATTCCCTCCCCCCTTAAAAAAAAAAAAAAAAAATTAATACTTAATATCTAATTACTTTTAAAAGAATCAGAATCGGTAATTGTATCGGAATCAGGGAAAAATATAAGAATCGTCCCATCAATAATTTTACTATATATATGCTAGTTACATACACAACAACTCTTGTATATACACACACTCACACGTGTATATTCTGTATTGTTCAATAGTGCTCTGTGTAAATAAATCTTCTCTGTATATATGTAAACATGCATTAGTGTGCTTCATTCAATGTTTTTAAATGTTCTCGTGACACATGCTTTATTGTTGGTTTATATTACACTGTCCGAAATACAAACGATGACCACGTGTCGCCTTCAAGTAATCAAACACGCAGCCTTCCCAACAATTGGTCCTGCAATCAACAGCCTTCAGATACCGGATAACCTGGATCCCCCCCCCCCAACACATCCAGCTGATTAGTGAAAATGTCCACCAACACCTCCAGCTGATTAGTGAAAATGTCCACCAACACATCCAGCTGATTAGTGAAAATGTCCACCAACACATCCAGCTGATTAGTGAAAATGTCCGCCAACACCTCCAGCTGATTAGTGAAAATGTCCACCAACACCTCCAGCTGATTAGTGAAAATGTCCACCAACACCTCCAGCTGATTAGTGAAAATGTCCACCAACACCTCCGGCTGATTAGTGAAAATGTCCACCAACACCTCCGGCTGATTAGTGAAAATGTCCACCAACACATCCAGCTGATTAGTGAAAATGTCCGCCAACACCTCCAGCTGATTAGTGAAAATGTCCCCCAACACCTCCAGCTGATTAGTGAAAATGTCCACCAACACCTCCAGCTGATTAGTGAAAATGTCCACCAACACCTCCAGCTGATTAGTGAAAATGTCCACCAACACATCCAGCTGATTAGTGAAAATGTCCACCAACACATCCAGCTGATTAGTGAAAATGTCCACCAACACCTCCAGCTGATTAGTGAAAATGTCCACCAACACCTCCAGCTGATTAGTGAAAATGTCCGCCAACACCTCCGGCTGATTAGTGAAAATGTCCACCAACACCTCCGGCTGATTAGTGAAAATGTCCACCAACACCTCCGGCTGATTAGTGAAAATGTCCACCAACACCTCCGGCTGATTAGTGAAAATGTCCACCAACACCTCCGGCTGATTAGTGAAAATGTCCACCAACACCTCCGGCTGATTAGTGAAAATGTCCACCAACACCTCCGGCTGATTAGTGAAAATGTCCACCAACACCTCCGGCTGATTAGTGAAAATGTCCACCAACACCTCCGGCTGATTAGTGAAAATGTCCACCAACACCTCCGGCTGATTAGTGAAAATGTCCACCAACACCTCCGGCTGATTAGTGAAAATGTCCACCAACACCTCCGGCTGATTAGTGAAAATGTCCACCAACACCTCCGGCTGATTAGTGAAAATGTCCACCAACACCTCCGGCTGATTAGTGAAAATGTCCACCAACACCTCCGGCTGATTAGTGAAAATGTCCACCAACACCTCCGGCTGATTAGTGAAAATGTCCACCAACACCTCCGGCTGATTAGTGAAAATGTCCACCAACACCTCCGGCTGATTAGTGAAAATGTCCACCAACACCTCCGGCTGATTAGTGAAAATGTCCACCAACACCTCCGGCTGATTAGTGAAAATGTCCACCAACACCTCCGGCTGATTAGTGAAAATGTCCACCAACACCTCCGGCTGATTAGTGAAAATGTCCACCAACACCTCCGGCTGATTAGTGAAAATGTCCGCCAACACCTCCGGCTGATTAGTGAAAATGTCCACCAACACCTCCAGCTGATTAGTGAAAATGTCCACCAACACCTCCAGCTGATTAGTGAAAATGTCCGCCAACACCTCCGGCTGATTAGTGAAAATGTCCGCCAACTATCAGCCATCATCACATCTTGAAAGTTCAAAGGATTCGCCCATCCTCTTTATTGCCTTTTGACTCTTCGTACTTCCAACCGCTTTTCCTTTCTGTGAATCGTTTCCTCCACATTTTACGTTGTCGTGGCACTTAGTGGGATCGGGATAGTCCATTGTATGAAAGATGCAAAAAAAACATCTTCAAATACACACATAGGAATACCTATTGCTATATAAATGTCCTGGGAGGATGACTACAATAACAGTGAAGGTAAAATCCCAAAATGGGCGTACATAATTGTTATATAAACTAGTCAATTCCTGTGCTTCTTTACTGCTTTCATTTATCTCACTCGTTGCTACCACCATTGACCATAAATATAGATTGGTAAATTTTGATTAAAAATAAAATAAATACTGTTATATTTTTAATAAAAGATAAAATAAGTAAATATTGTTATATTTTTTAATAAAAATATATTATATTTTTAATAGTTGTTATATTTTTAGTGAAAATAAAATAGAAAATAAATATCTTTTATTAAAAATAAGTATTGTCATATTTTTAATAAAAATAAAATACAAAGATAAAGATCGTTATTTTAATAAAAATTAAAAAAAATAAAAAATATTGTTACATTTTGTAATAAAATAAAAAAGATAGTTATATCTATTTATATAATTATAAAACTCAAATGACCTTGTAACGGGTGTTGTAACCTCACATCCGGTTTACGACTTCTGGTTGCGCATGCGTACATAAACATAAACCCATAACAGCGTAAACAAATAAACACAAATTGCTACTTTTGCAGAATTTGACCTGCGCACTGAAATATTAACGTTATTATTTAGAAGTTATTTAACATGGGAAGGGTGGGGATGTATTACAACTATACTGTCGCAATTTTCTTACAAATAAATCAACTTTAACTCGTTGACAACCATAAGAACAATTTACAACAGCGATTTTCCCCACCGCCTTTTTAATTTATTCTCCATTTTTTTTAATACACCTTTCTTAAAAACATTCATACATTTTCTTCTACACTACCAACATAAATAACCACAAAAATGTTGGGTTTTTTTTTAAATTTACGTTACAAATAAATAATCAACGTGACAATAAAACATTTTTAACTGTGTACGTTTTCAGCGTCTCAATTTTTTTTTTTTTTTGCGTTTAAATTATCCAAATAAACAATTAATACTTTCTGCTTTTTTATTTTTTTTACATCGTTCATTTCCGTATTATATTTAAGTTATTTTAATGCAATTTTCTTACAAATAAATATACTTTAACCCGTTGACAACCATAAGAGCATTTTACAACGGCGATTTACCCACCGCGTTCCTTTTTTAATTTATTCCCCATTTTTTAATACTTAAAAACATTCATACATTTTCTTCTACACTAACACCATAAATAAATAACCCCGAAAAATGTTTTTTTTTAATTTGTCTTAGTTTTATTGACCTTATTATTAACATATAAATTAAATATTTGACCCAAGGGGTCATGAATATTTATTTAAAATAAATTTTTAAAAAAAGTTACATTTCATTTTCTATTTAAAAAGCCATTCTTAACATGGGGAGAGTGTTTTTAACAATTCTGTACTTTCAACTAAAAATTTAATTTAAAAGATATCAAACTTTAAATATTATAGTATCTGTTCAGTGCACATTTACCTATAAGTATGGCAAACCACTTATAATTCAATGGCTGTAAGTTTTTTTTTGTTTTTTTTTTCAAAAATAAACAATTATAAACAGAACAATTCGTAGAAATCGATCCAAATTCTTTTTTCATGATTGGATTTTTTACAGGCCGTTCCTTTATGGGCCTTTAGCTGGTTAAAAGTGAAAAACATCCTTATACATTTTGTACATTCATCTTAATTTTTAATCGGTCTGTATTTGTGTCACGTTGGTACAGTGGTAACGTCAACAGCTTTGAATGCTAGTTTTGCTTTTGATTCTAGCTGATGGTACCCAAATACTTTTTTTTTTTTTTTAACTTGTGGAATCATGATTCTATAATAATATATATGAAATCTGGACAAATTAAAATCTATCTAAGCGTATTTTACGTCCCCGCTAGTACTATATATATATAAGGCACAGTGTGTGTGTGTGTGTGTGTGTATATATATATATATATATATATATATGATGAGAATAATAGAAACAGTATTCCGACAAAATAAAGAAATAAAAAGGAACAAACCGAGTTATGTGTTAATCAACGTTTCGTCTTTATTTTGAGACTTCTTCTGGATGAATGAGATTAAGAAAACCAAAACACCAGTACAAATATTTGAAAATGTTTCATGTGCAAAGTGTGACGCTGTTCTATTTCAGAAACGGAAAAAGACGTTGGAAATTCAAAAAAGGGAGGGGAGCTTGCGTTGTTAAAAGAGAAAATTTTTAATAACGTCATATAGTGGTTAATGTTTTTAAAAAATATGAACGCAGTTAATATTCTTTCTGGAAAGAATAAGTTGGTTAAAATTCAAATCTAGGTGTGGAACAGATGAAATGAGTGTTTTTTTTTAATGTAATTTATTGATTGAGATCGTATGTATTAATTATTACGGGGGATGTTTCTATGGTGTGAGACGGTTAACCTATGTCTATGATTAAATTATGTTCTTTTAATCAAAGTTTACTTATTAATGGTGCTACATTATAAAAACCTGCACATTGTTTAATTGTGCTTGAATTTGTGATAATATATATTATAATCACCAATGTGTCAGCACTTATGACTAACAGTCACTCGAGGATGAGGGTTAATGTGATGAATAGACTGATAGATGATGAATATTATGAGAGGATTGAAAATGTTCAGTGGAATAATAAAATTTGATTATTTATTAGGACGATTGATGACAAATGTTTATTAACTGATACATATTGACAATGAATATTTGATTGGGCATATTGATACCGGCAGTTTCAGAAAATTTAGTAGATTAAGGCAAAGATGATACAGTCTTATCATTGTTCAGTAGGCTGATGTAATATCTTGCTCTCTGTACACATTTATATAAATCTTGGATCAATACGTGAAGAGAAAACATTAAAAACTTTCTTCAAATTAAAATACAAATTATATCTGCATTTAAAAGTAGATGAAGACCCTCTGCAAAATCCCCACCCCCCACCTCAATAATAAAATTCTATTCTTTTTAAGCAATTAGACAATTTTAGAATCAGTCGGTAATTATATCAGAACCAGGAAAAATATTAGGATCATTCTATCACTAATATATATTAAGCATTCTAAAATCACTGAAGTATTCACATTGGTTTTATTGCTGTGTCTTACACATCTTTCATTGAATGGCATAAATATACCAAACAAATCATCAGAGATTTACATGAAATATGTCACTATGTACGGATTTAATCTCCTCATGGGTTCTGAATTAAAGTGCTTTTTTTTTTCCTCCATGTCGGTTGTCAGTATTTTCTATAAGTAAGAATTCATGTAAGTTTCCTCTTTTTTTTTTTTTTTTTTTTTTTTTTTTTTTTCTCTCATGATTTCTAAAAGTTTCCAATTCATTTTAACATTACTTATTTTAATCCAAGAAAAAAAATTGTATATTTTACCCGAGGAACTTGTGTAAAACTCTTTGTTTAGTATATTCATGCCATCCAATGGAACACGTGTAAGATGCAACAATAACACAATGTGAATTAACTGAATACTTCTGTTGGCTTTGAATGTTTAATAAAGTAATATATGCCCTGAAAATGTAAATCACTTTTTTATTGAGCTTAATTAATTGTGGCAATTTTGAATAACTTTATTCAATATATATATATATATATATATATATATATATATATATATATATATATATATGAAAAAGATAATATTTATCTTAAACTAGAACCTACCATGATAATAACTCAATATATTAGATAGAGCAATTAAAGATTGATGTAAATAAATTACAATATTTATTAATCTATCAAAAATTCAAACAAGAAATTAAAATAAATAAGAATAGAATACTTTGTTATAATTCCTTGTTTAGATATTTGATTGATTAATAAGAAATGTTAAATATTGTAATTTATTCAATTATTTTCATCAATTCTCTCTATCTATCTATATATATATATATATATATCTTTTCTACTTCAGTCTATTTTCACCAGAAAACAAAATGTCTACTTATTCAAATGTTTTACTCATGTTTTTTTGTTTTTTGTTTGTTTGTTTTCCTGCAGGATGCACATGACAGTGAAGTTTTTGCTGTGAAATGGAATACCAGTGGGACCAGATTTGCCACTGGTGGATCAGATAGAAAAATAAAATTATGGGAAATTATAAATGGTAAGGATATACATTTCCTTTGATTTTGATTAACATGAAACCAGAAAATCAAATTTTTTCATGAGCCAACATGAATGATTCTGTTACTTTATTATGTATTATTTTTATTTTTTATTATTTTTACACATTTGGGCTGTTGCATCTGCTTCTTGTCTCTCCCTCCTGAACAGGGTTCAAAAGAGTCGCCAACCTGATAGGTCCTGAACTGTCATCTAAGCTTTAGCCTCTGTCCCATCAACGAAATGTTGCATCCCTCTGCCTGTTCTACAAATACTTTAATGGTGGCTGCTCTGACGAACTGCAAGCACTTATACCTCCTCGACGTGACTACCCCCGACGGACCCGACAAGCAGCTAAGTCCCACCCCTTTACGGTAGAGATCCCTAGGTGTAAGGAAGCCTTTTTCTCCAATAGTTTCTTCCCCAGAACTGCAAGTGTTTGGAACTCCCTTCCGGGATGTTGCTTTCCCAACTGTACTGATATGCACAAGTGTAATGTTAACAAACATCTTTCTACTCATCTCCCTTCATAATGCCCCTGCAAATTGTCTCCGATAGTAGCCCCCTACTTCAAAGTGGCACTAACTTGTTTGGGGGGGAAGATTGAAAAAAAAAAAACTCATCATCATTGCATATTTGTTAACAAGTTTAACGTCTGTAATTTCTCTTTATATCATAGCAAGGGTACCTAGTGTAGCCTGGAGGTAAAATGTAACATATTTCTATTAAAACCTATCTCTTCTCTTGTTCCCCCTCCCTCTCGACTCCGTCTTTCTTCACCCAGCCTATTTTTCTCTGTGGATTCACATACATACAACTCGTAAGGGGATTAATTCTTTGATTAAAAGCTCCCCTTCAATTAGTACGTAATTTGGCTCAAAAACTGCCCCTCTTTGATGTAATATGTACCAGTTTAAAGTCCAAAAATTAATTTTTCCTAAATTTTAGCTATTATTTATCCGGGGCAACACTGATTAAGAAAATACCAACTTTTTAGATTTTCATTTTGCCAAAATTTTTTTCAGCTTTAGTCAGACATACACAGACAACTGCCTTTCATATTTTTTTTTTTTTGTTTGTTTTTTTATTACATTTTCACCCCAATTTGTTGTAGGGGGGCTACTATCAGGGACATAGGCATCAGGGGTACTGTGTAGGGAGTTGGGCAGCAAGATGTCGGTTCACGTTGCACTTGAACTTCTGCATGTCAGTACAGTTGGGGTAGCAGGGACCCGAAAGGGAATTCCAAAATCTAGTTGTTCTGGGGAAGAAACTACTGGAGTAGAAGGCTCTTTTACATCTAGGGATCTCTACTGTGAAGGGGTGGGATTTAGCTGCTTGTCGGGTTTTTCGGGGGTATTTACGCCGCGGGGGCACAAGTGCTTGCAGTTCATCAGAGCATTCACCGTTAAAGTAGAACAAGCAGAGGGATGCAACATTTCGTCGATGGGACAGACAGAGGCTGAAGTTTAGATGACAGTTCAGGACCTATCAGATTGACGACTCTCTTTTGAACCTTGTCTAGGAGCGAGAGACTAGTGAGGGATGCACCAGCCCAAATATGACAACAATACTCCATACATGGACGAATGGTGGCCTTATAGAGGTATAGGATACTTTCTGGCGTTAGTATCTTTCTAGCACGATAGAGAGAACCTACCTTCCTGCGGTCCTGGCGATACTCTCAATATAATTGTTCCAACTCATGTTTCCTGTGAGCGTTAGGCCGAGGAGTTTAAAAGATGTACTTTCAGATAATGAGTCATTGGCCATTGCTATTGGTGGTAGAGAAGGTTTCTTGTAATTATTGAAGGAAATAGTTTAGTCTTGGCAGCATTGAATGTGACCATCCATTTTTGTCCCCATTCCACTACAGATTGGAGGTCATCCTCTAGTGTTTCTGCCATTTCCTTAGATATGTGTTCATTTGTTTTCCTGTCATGCCTGTTATAGAGTGTGGTGTCGTCAGCATATATACCCATCTCACAGGCAATTTTGTCAGGGATGTCATGTATGAATATTAGGAATAACAGCAGTCCAAGGATAGACCCCTGAGGCACTCCTGCATTTATATCATATTGTTTAGATGTACGACCGTCGAGGACAACCTGGATTTTTCTCTTATCTAAGAAGGATTTAATTATGTTATGTATTCTTCCAGTGATACCATATGATCTAATTTTCCTGAGAAGACCTTCCTGCCATACCCCGTCAAAAGCATAAGATATATCTAGATCTGTCGCTCTGCCCTCCCCCGCTTTGTCCAGTGAATGATATATATGTTCTGAGATTACAGTTAATATGTCTGCTGTGGAACGGGCTTGCCTAAATCCATATTGTTCGTCAGTCAGAAGTTTAGCATCTGTAAGGTGGTGGAATAGAGCTTGGTTAATTAAGGTCTCAAATATTTTGGCAAAAAGTGAGAGGAGGCTAATGGGGTAATAATTTACTGGGTCAGTTCTTTCGCTAGAATTCTTGAAAACTGGTACTACAGAAGTAGTTTTCCAGCAGGCAGGAAAGCAAGATTCATTAAGACATTTGTTGTAAAGTTTGGAGAGAATTAGAACTACTTCGGCGGAGCACTTTTTTAATAGCACAGCCGGGATGAGATCAGGTCCACATGCTTTTGCAGTGTCAAGATTTCTTATGATAGCATGCACCTGAGAAGGGGTGATTTTCAGATCGTCTAGTGTGGTGTCTGTCCGCAAAGGAAAGTCAGGGAGGGGTGGTTGGCAAGGTCCAGTGTGGAGTTGGAGGCAAACCGACTGGCAAGCATGTTAGCCTTCTCAGTTGCAGAGCAAACAACCTCATGATTGTTAGATAGTGGGGGAATTGTTGATTGCCCATTATTTACTACACTGTTGTAGATTTTCCACAAGTTGCGAGTTTCTAATTTCTGTGCTTCGATGCGTTTTTTGGTGGTTTCAGTAAATTCTCTCTTAGCTGTCGCTATTTCTTTCTTATAATTACTTCTGGCTTCTATACACTTCTGCCTGTTTGAACTGGACATATGTCGGTTAAATTTGTGGTACGCATGCTGCCTTTGTGCTATTGCAGCTGCACAAATAGAAGTAAATCATTGGGGAGAGTGGGGCTTGCTATAAAATTTGCGCGTGGAAACATGTGCTCCAATTGCCGTTTTGAACCATTCAGTGGCCTCATTTGCGCAATGTTCAGCAGGAAGTGAAAAGATATTTTTCCATGGGGCGTCCCTGATGAGATCCCTGATGGCTTCCCAGTCAGCCTTTTTATAATATCTCGTTGTTTTGAGCAGTGGCTCTGAAATTTAGGGCTATTTCAACCATTACCACTGCGTGATTGGCATTCCCAAGTGGACTAGTCGTAAAAAAAAAACTGGCACTTTGGTGCCATCAGCCAGAAGTGAAACCAAAAGCAAAATTTTGTAAAAACCATGACAACAGATGGTATCACATCGCAAATTTAGCTATTTAAAACAATAGAACATGACAGAATTCACGCATGCGCAGTTTGCAAACCATGTCGAAAGCAAGGTTTTTATCTGACCCCCCCTCCCCAACAAAATGACATTTCTACACAAAATAATTGACGATTTCTTCCACTCTCCAAGCTCCCACTGGCATGCTCCCAGTTCGACCCGTATGGAGGCAGTAATTGAGGCTGAAGGCAGCTACATTGAATAGATGTCAGCTCTACTACATAATCAAGTTACCGGAATTGATTTTTTCAATAAAAGTTGTAAAATAAAGCTGTCGGGTTCCTTTCTTTAGGGCGACATTCTTATCGCTCCACCATGTATGCACATTATAAAAATTTGTCTGTATTTTTTTTTATTTTTATTTTTTTTTTTAAGTTGAATTCTAAATAAGAATTGCCATTTGTTTGTTTTTTGTTTTCTTTTTTTATTGGGTACTTATCCAATTTACGACCTCATCTGCGGCAACTTTGCATCAGCATCTTTTGGCAGGTTACGTGAGCAATTTTGAAAGCCATTCTTAACATGGGGAAAGGAGAAAGATCTCACATTGATGTAGCATGTTGAAAGTCAATTTCATTTAAAAATGTTTTAATTTAATGAATTTGACGATTTTATTGAAACTTGTCATCTTCTGACAGCTAATTGGATAATCGCTTCGTCATCTTCCGATTGCTTAGATAACATATCGGAAGATGCTTATGCAAAGTTACTGGAGATTAGGTCATAAACTAGATAAGTACCATTTCTTGCACTGATCTTCTTTTTTTTTTGTGCTTATTGATGTAAGATTATAACTGACGCTGGTTTTACCATACGAAAGCGAAGTTTCTGATCTGTAATAATAAAAATATTTATTTTTAAATCCATATTTGAACATTACCTAATCTGTTTACAAATTTATTTTTTTAAAAAATGAACAGGTAAATGTGAAAATCGAGGTGTCTTACAAGGAAGCAACGCTGGTATTACGTGTATTGAATTTGATATTGAAGTAAGTATTTTTTTGTTCTTTTCAAGAATTTCTCCTATATTAAAAAAAAAAAAAGAAGAAAATAAAGAACAATCTGTATGATGTACGTTCACAAAACAAAAATATATTTAAAAAAATCATGTCAATTGATCAAATAATTTAATTTTTAACGCAAGATACAGAAAGAGGAAGGGAAATTTTAAACGGCGGTATTTGTTGTGAATGTTTTGCCGGGAGGAGGCACCTACCATGAAAAGAACGATAGAGTAGAGAAATACTAGCAACATCTCTTTTATATGAAAGAGGTTGTAGGGAAAAGAATAAGACATCTCCCACTAGATTGCAAAGTCAGTTTTGTGCTCTGCCAAAGCAGGAAACGGTCTTCTAAACAGCCCCTTCTTAGATGTGGACACAGTGCTCCATCTTAGGCCATATTTGACTCTTCCATATCTGAAATGAGATATTTTCTGAAACAGTAGAATGATCCAACCATAATTTCAGCGACCTAGGCAATGGATTCAATATGTCTTCTATTTCTATTACATACATACAGACAACTACTATTAATATTATAGACAAAGCTGTACTTCTTGTCCGTCTGTCCACAAACTCCTCATAGGATTTGGAGCTAAACTGCTATAACCATAGATACTCTAAAACTACATTAGCCAGGATGCTTGGATATGTGTATTTCATTTTAATCACAGGGGTTACTATATTATCTGTATTTGCACGTTAAGCAATATTGGCCCTAGTCAGTACTAAATGAATGATCATTTGTGAATACCAGGTGCTGTATGTAGGATTGTGCTTAACTAGACGTTGTTTCTAGATATCCTAGACTTCTCCCTGCCACTGAAATCAGGCAGTGCTGATTCAGAGGTGTGGTTAGGGATTGTGCACCCTTGCTTCATAATTACACATGCACTTAGACTTACAGGGTGTATCCATTACCTCTAAGAATAATATAAAATGAACACCTTTTTTTTTTTTAACCCGACAGTCGCAGCTGATAGTATGAGAACAATTTATTCCTTTGGATTAAATTCCAAGGATTTCGTTTGAAATTTTATATAGGTTCGCAATTTCAACATAGGGATTTCCAATCCAAGAGATTGCTTTTCATGATGTTCTTAATCGTTGTTGTCCAAATCTTTCTGTTGTGGGGTCTGTAATCACACTTGGGGATTATTGTCTTCATGTCTTCAGAGATTGCTCCCCCCCCCCACACACAATAGTTGTCCAAACCTTTTCTATTCCCCAGTTACATGTTCAAGTTTTGCAATTACTTGGTCTGGAGTTTCACCATAGATGCTGATGTGTACTGTGTGTCAGAGATCCTTCTCAATAACTTTAAGCTGTGTTGGAGGCTTTCCTGCTTTGTTTTTGATTGGTTGAAGTGCTTAATTGTCGCAATATCAAGCTTGTATTTGTTGGCATCTTTCTTCAAATTATTCTTTTCCCAGTCACTCAATATTCCTAACGGCATTAGTACTTCAAATTTTAAATTGATCAACATGAAACAGGCACAATAGTTTTCACACGTATCCAAAGACATTCAGTGTAATTTTCGCTACTATTAACTAAAGGTTTTTGCAGTAATTGAACTGCATTGTTTCAACCATGTAAACGATCTGGTTATGTATCACACTTGGCATCGATAAAAAGAAAAAACAACATTTTACTTTATTTTATTCAAAAAATTATAGAAATTAAAAACAAAAATAGAAGTGGTAATCAAGGATTTAGAGCTTGGAGCGTATGTCCGCATGGTTAGGATGATGGGAAGGAGGAGGGGGGGGGGATGAATATAAATTTACCAAAAATTATTTCAATTAATGTGACTTTATTTACCCCCTCTCATCCCTGTGAAATCAATGCTGAGTACATTATTGTATTTACTTGCTTCCCCATGAGAGCAAAATGTGACATGAGGTCATTTTTAATGTGGGGAAAACCAACTTCCCAAAAAGAGGCACATTGGCAGGAGGCAAAAATACAAATTACTTTAGTATAGAAAGATTTCCCCTTCATTGACTAAGGACAAATCAAGTGTAACATCAGAACAGATACTACACTTGGATTATTTGAGTTAAAATTCTCATTTTCACAATGTTTTGGCTGATGTAAGTTTTTTTGTTTTTTTTTTCTAGGTCTATCTTCTTGGATTTGGGAATCTTGATCAATTCTGGGAATTTACACAAGAATCCATGACGTAACGGATAAAGTACTAAGTAAAATTATTTAGTTCTGATTTTTTCTGAAGATTCAATCCTCGATGCAGGTGATACTCAAATTACTTAAGATTTCTACTCTTATAGAACAAGAACAGGCTACTCTTGTAGATGAAATAAAGTGTACTGTTCGAAATTCTGGACAGATTCTCGAGTTTGACAAAATACACCTTTATGTTGACTGAACTGTTGTGAAAATAACACGTATGATGAAAAGTGCTAATTTTTATGTTATTTTTAGTTTTTATCACTTATTTGTAAGCCCCCAAAATTTGCTTAAAACTAATTGTTAATCAACACCTTTAACCGTTACGCCACACGTTCATTAACATCACTTACGAAACCAAAACATTCTACCATCAGGAGTTAAATAAAGGATTCAGTTTGAAATTCTGTATACGTTCCCAAGTTCAGTATAATAAGGTATATAATCATATTGATACACAAGTTTCTTTTAGATCAAAGTTAAGCAATGTTGAGCCTGGTCAGTAATAAATGAGTGACCATTTGTGAATACCAGGTGCTGTATGTGCTTTCTGCTTAACTAGGTATTGTTTTTAGCCATCTAGCATTTCTCCTTGCCACTGAAATCAGACGGTGCTGATTCAGAAGTGTGGTTAGGAACTGATCAACCCTTGCTTCACAATTGCTTTCTGTAGCTTGAGAATCTGCACGGAATTTCCATCAGAACCTTTATTTAATTTACGAGAGTAGCTTGCTCTTATTATGTCAGCCATGACTGGGTAGAAGTACAAAATAATCCACAGTTGTATTTTGGGTGTCGCACATACAATCTTCAGAAGAGTGTCAATTTTACAACTGAATTTTACCAAGTATTTTATCTATTACACCATGGATCATTGGACTGAAACGTTTGTGAAAACAACAGTCAAGATGAGAACAGTAGTTCGAAACATCCAAATATGAATAAACGAAACATTTTTATGACTAGGAGCCATTATTTTGGTGAAATTCCCATATTAACATTTATTCATTTTATTTTATTTTTTTTATTTATTTATTTTTTTTACATGGAGGTCACCACTTATCAAGGCCCAGAAGCCACTGGAGGAGATATTTTGTGTACAGTAATCACTGCGATAGTGTTGCAGTATTCATTAGTATTGGAGATTTGATAAAGTGCCATTACTTAAGGGGGGGGGTTCATCAGGAATTTGTTTATGTTGGACTTGAAGACATCCATGTTGAAGTCATTTATTTTTTGTTTTGTTTTAATATTTTCCTTTCATGTTTCTTCTCCTCTTTTTTATTTTTCAGGACCGGCTTGTTTTAGGTGCTTCAAATGATTTTGCAAGCCGAGTCTGGTCACTATCTGACCATCGCCTTCGAGTAAGTGTTATGATTGTTTTCATGGATTTTGTATGATTTATTCCAGAAATCCACTTATAAGTGGCATTTTCTCTGTTTGTCTTGAATTTTTGGTAAACAAATATTTTGCATGAATACTGAACAACAAATCTAAATGAAAGAGAATGTTTTTAATCATTCAAAACAAACCAAATTTAATAAAATAATTAAAAAACAAAAACAGTATATATATATATCTCCATTCTCCAACTCCCAGACAGTCTACTGATGTCTTTCATTTTTTTTATTTTTTATTTTTTTTTGTTTTTTAATATTTTGTGATTTTTCAACATTTTCATTCATTTTTATTTATATATATATATATATATAAGGAATCTTATGTCAGTGGCGATTAAGTTAGTTAGTATGAATTTTGATAAGCGTATATTCTTTTGTATTGGTCCCCCAATTTATCGAAGAGAGACCTAGGTTTTCAATGGTGTCTGTTACTCCGGACGATTGCCAGATAAGCGTCGATTAGTTTTTCCTGAAATTTTGCCACAAATTGTATTTCATTAAATAGATGTGCACAGTAAAAAAATTTCTTTTGCAAAAATTCCTAATGCGTCTCCAGGGGCTCAAGAGGTCAAAATGGCCAAAAATGACACTCTTTGCCCCCTAGCATTTGATCCCTCCATTAGATTTTCCTGAAACTTGGCCAAAATGTGGAGCCCATTGTTCTTATTATACATTCAGTATGTGTGACCTTGGCAAAATTCTGGTTCGCATCCCTTTGGAACTTTTAGGGCTAAAAAACATGTCTTTTTGGAGCTCTTTTCTCATATTAGTCAAAAACTTGATATGTATGTCTATATAGTGGTTTTCCATGGCACTGAATTCAAATATACATGTCTTAAGGCGTGAAACTGCATCGTTTGTCCATTTTCACTGGGATTCAGAATTCCCATGAGCTCAATAGGGGGTCACAAATGCCCCCAAATTGCACAAAAATGACACTTTTACCCCATAATTTTACCCCATTCATTAGATTTTTCTTAAACTTGGCAAAAATGTTAAGGCAACGTTGGCCCTTCACACTTCTTGCATTCATCATTTCTTCACCATTTTTTGTGGCGTCATTTCACATGCAGCACCAGAGGGGGACCACGCACGTGTAGCTTGTTTTTCTATACATTTACCCTGACCCCCATATGTTTCTGCCTTTGCTGAACACAGCTTCTTTCTTAGAACAGCACGTCTGCCTGTTTCCCACCTGACTACAACTTGGATGTCTTCAAGTCCAATGTAAACAAGTTCCTGATGGGCTGCCCCCTTAAGTAGACGCTTTATGAAATCTCAACACTAACGTACAACGTACTGTACATGCAATAACCCTTATCCCTGAGTGGCTTCCGGGCCTTGATAAGTGGTGACCTCCTTGTAAAAAAAAAATATCCCACTTGTACCAAATCTGCCTGATTATCCTGTTACCATATAATACCATCTTAACACCAGTCAGCATCCCTTTTCATCTTTCACCTCTCTCCCACAAATTCAATTTTTTTAAATTTCAATTTACCTTATTTTTATTTTTTATTTTTTTAATGTTTATCCTCTAATTTTTTTATTTCACACTTATTTTCTTTTTATCCTTTATTCTTTTTTTTTTACTTGTATAGATCGGTACATGTAATTCATTAATTAGTCAATGAAATCACATGACATATAGTAACTATTCCCTAAAATGTAGTCCATTTTCTATCACCCAATACTACTAAAGCCTCTTTCTAACATATGTAAAATACCATAATTATGTAATAATTCCCTACACAACTCCATTGTATACACTCTATACAAGATTCCCTAATATGGCTATTGCTAGATGTCGCATTTTTATCTTGTTACCTAGCACCTCACTTCCTCTTCTGATGAGAAGCATTAGGCTACAAAATGCCTGACATAAAGAGAATTCATAACCTTTACACACTATATTATATACCCTTTATTCAAATTGATTAATATATATATATACACACACACACCAGTATGTATTTTTATTATCAATATATTTTCCTATTGTATCTAAGCTCCATCTGCATTTTGAGCTTTTTATTAAATTGAAAAGTCTCCATTTTATGTTGTAATGCCTACAAATTTTCATTAATTATTGTTTTTTTTCTGTTTCATTTAAAGCATACCCTAACTGGACACAGTGGCAAGGTTCTGGCAGCCAAGTTCTTCAAAAATTCCATGAAGGTTGTATCAGGCAGCAATGACAAGACACTCAAAGTCTGGGATCTTGTAAGCAGAGCGTGTAAGTATATGTCTATATACTTACCTATCAAACAACAATATGTCTATATATACTCACCTATCCAACAACAACAAAGACATATGAACAAAAATACTACAGGGTGATCGCTAGATAAGCAGAAAATTTGTCAAACAACGATTTATTTTTACAAAGTTTTTCAAAGACAAATATTATATTATACTCATAGATACGCAAAATGTTGTCCGTGCACTTCACTGCAGTGTCAAACAACGATTTATTTTTTACAGCACTCACACGGCACCAATCAAAAAATAGCAATCAGGCATTTTATTCATGATCTAAACTGACCTTCAAATTTCCTGCTTTTCTAGCAACCACCCTGTAGTTACAGAAAGAAACTAAAGGTAATCTGAGGTTGAAGAAATCACTATTAATAAAAAAAAAAAAAAAACCCAAAATAAATAAGAGGGCAGGACTAAATTGCAACCTCCTCATACAAACACAGGATCACTGACAACACTCTTAACATGCACTCACTACTTGTAATAAAAACAAATAATTTTATTACGCCCTTGACCACTAATCAATAACAATCTATATATCTACAAAAGTGAAATTGTCTGTGTGTACATTTTTCTACCAAACTACTCTGTCAGTTTTCAGTCTACAGACTCGAGATTTGGCATAAGGGGCATTGAGATTTGGGAAAATCTTTTTAATCGGTTTTCAGCCAAAGATGTAGGTTACTTAAACATGAGTCAAACTATTTAATATATATATATATATATATATATATATATATGCACATAAAGTTATGAACAGTTCATAGGGCCCAAGCAAAGCCGGGCTGAACTGCTAGTATATAATATATAAATAAGAAGGTTAGATGGAACAGAAAAATATGTGTGTATGTATACACATATAATTAAACAAATGGTATAAATAAATATATAGAAAACAGATAAACAGACAGAATTTGATAAAAGACATTATCATTGTTTTTTATTTAATTCTTTTTTTGCAAATTCATCCACCGAGCAAATTATTCATCGTAATATATAATAATCAATAGAGGATTGATTCTATAATCTGCATAAATTAAAATATCATGTTTTAGCGTATTGTACTATTGGGTAACACTGGTTATTAGTTATATAAAATGTTTAGAAAATCTTTTAAATCCATTATCCAAGCTAGCTCAGCATTCTAACACTAGATACTTACTAGATCAAAGTTTTGAATAATTTTTTTTTTTATTCGTAAGACTATTGGTTATTATAACTTCCTCAATATCTATGATTTTTGAAAAGTACTTCCTTTATTATTATGAAATCTTTTTATGTTTTAATATGGTTTGTATGTACGTGTATCGATATTTGTTCAATAGCAGAGTTTTATTCCTTTTTGTATAGAGATTTTGTTTATTTTTGTACTTTCATATGCATTCTACACACATGTATTTATATGTAACTTTATTTTATACATTTGTCCATATATATATATATATACTCAAAAATACAGACAATTACAATACACGCATGTGTTATCTATGGGTTTTTATTTTGATATTTATACTATTACGAGGCGGTGCATCCAACAAATTTCCAGACATTTTTCATAAAGGCATTTAAATTGTCATAAATTCTTGGAAATTCAGTATGTTATTGCTATACATCTTGAGATGACTGACTAATTATAATTACACGTTCAAATGAACAGCTACAGCAGGAATCGGAATACACCCTATTAAAGTCTGATTGTCACAGCTGGTGAATTTCAAAAATGCAATCTGGATGCAAGGACACTTTAGAAGTAAGATATACAATAAAATTCTGTTTTAAACTTGGAAAAATGCTCAGAAACGTATGGAATGCTTCAGACTGCTTTTGGACCATCTTGCCTGAATCGAGCATCAGTTTTTGGGTAGCATAATAGAATGGCAGAGACTGTTAGGTATGATGAGAGGTGTGGGAGGAGTGAGGAAGTCAGAACATCAAAGTTGATTGGCCAAATAAAGAATTTCATGGTTAAGAATGGTCGTATGTCTATAGAAACAATGAGTGCATAATTAAATGTCAGTGTGGGAACTGTACCCACATTTATTTGTGAGGAACTGAGGATGTGGAGATTTGCGCAAAGTTTGTCCCAACGGTGCTCCATTCTTGTCACAGACCAACCAAGATGGGCGTCAAGACAGTTCCTAACCCTTCCTAAAATCCAGACCCTGTCCCCTGTGACTTTTCATTATTCCCTAAACTCAAGGAAAACCTTAATTGAGGAGATGACAAAGGCTGTGATGAAAGTCATTGATACTCGTTCACGATGACTTCCATGGAACCTTCCAGAATTTGTTGGAACAGTGCATTGCAGTCGGAGGGGATTACTTTGTAGGGGACTAGAATTTCATTTGTGTACTATCAATAAAAGTGCCCATACAAAAAAAAAAAAAATCTGGAAACTTATTTAAGGCACCTTGTATGTATCCATTATGCTTAATCTTCCTACATATTTGTAAAATTACGATATATTTCTGCCTGCTTTGTGACTTAATAAAACTTTCTCATATTTTTTAATGATTTTAGATAATATTATAAAATTTTAATTTTTTAATTCTTTAATCTAAATATTGAATTACTAGTGGCTGTGTCACGTCGGCACACACAATGCCGAGTCAAACACAAAATCGAGTACACTCAACATCAAGTACACTCAACATCGTCTCACCATCAACGCTTACCCTGTGAACTCAGAGTATGGGAAATTCCCATATGCACAAAATAAAATCACTAAAAAAAACAAAAATACCCTAAAGGTAAGGATAATGAGTAAACGTTGGATAAAATGGTTAAAATTATTACGAACTTGCCAGGATTCAAACCTGGAATCTTCTGATCCGTAGTCAGACGCTTTATCCATTGCGCCGCAAGTCCTGTCCATATGCTGAAAGATGTTACTGCGACTGCATACAGACAGTGCTAAATTCTGTTGACCTGGGTAGGTAACTTTTTCGACAATTGCACGAAACGTCCCAAACACCTTTATTTCGGGCTTTTTGTGTGACTTGGTGTTGTTTGTTACGAACCACATATAGATAAGGACAATCAAGGGACTCACACCTTTCAGGGAGAAAAAAAAATTTTCAATTCGGTGTATCCGTTCGAAAATTTTATTGGTACACACACACACGCATAAATAAATAAATAAACATTTAGAATTTTATTAATAGTATAGAATTGTTAATCCTTACAATGTATATTTACAATTATTAGTTATCTTAATATTTTATGCTTAAATATATAAAAATTTACATACTTGATTTTCTGGTTTTTCATTTTATTGATATTTTTCCTTTTTAATCTTAAAATTTTTTTTTTATCTTTTATTCTTTTTACTCACAAATAATTAAATTAAAAAAAAAAAAACTAGTTTAAACGTTTTTTTTTTGTTTGTTTTTTTTTTTCACCAGTCCTGCCAGAAATAGAATTATATAAACATTAATAATCAAATAAGTTTAATACTTTTCTGAGCTCCTGTTTTTTCCCCAAGGTTGATTGCATTTTCTGTTTACTTGACTAATTAACGTTTGACCTATTTCCTCCCATCACATTTTGACAATCACTTAGATTCTGATCCTACCATCTGTCATACTTCCCTCACCACTTACCTAACCTCTCTCCCTTTTGTTTCTCTGCCAGATTTAGTTGATTTTTGTGTTTTTATGTTTGTTTTTTCTTTTGATTGCTGTAACTATATATTGTCTTATATTTTATATTTTCGATTTTAATTAAAAATAAAAAAAACTACTTGATCAATTTATATGAGTTTTGGAATATTACATTTGTTTTATAGCAGGTACAGACATCATAAAGATTTGTCTATATTTTTTTTTTATTATTAAGTCAAATTTGAAATAAAAACCGTTTTTTTTTTTTTGTTTTTTTTTTTTACTTAAAATGCATTTTTTTTTTTAGATATCGTCTTATAATGCACAAACACCAAATTTTAAACGATTTTGATGTCTTTGATTTTTTGTGAATAACAATTTGTAACATGCAGTAACAGCCTGATGTATATGCAAATGACCAAGCCGTGGTGCGAGGTGATATCTCAGCGGAGAAAGAGGAAGGAAAGAAAAAGTGGAGAGAGATTTTGGAACCACGTGGGTGGTGACAATGTGGCGAAGCATATGTCAGCAAGAGATTTGAAAAACCCACATGACAGCGACTGGTTGTGTTGACGTGGAAGAAGAAAAAGCAGGTGTTTGACATAACAGTTTTGTTAACCATATGGTGAACAAAGAGATTTGTAAAACCAAGATGCAAACGTAATTTAGAAAGTATCATAAATAAATGCCTTTTGTTTCTACTAAAAAAGAAAAAGTGGAGTCAAATTTCTTTAATTTATTACTTTGAGAGACTTTCATGCACAACATCGGATGTGTGTTAAAATGTAACGTGTTAAAATGTAACAACAATGTTAGAAATTCTGCTTTTTATTTGTAGGTGTTCAAACCATCTTTGCTGGTTCGAGTTGCAATGATTTGGTAACGATTGGAGGTTCATCAATCATAAGTGGCCATTTTGATAAGAAAGTGCGATTCTGGGACAACAGGAGTTCAAGAAATGACGTCCTCAAAGAGGTGACGTTAGGTGGACGGGTAACATCATTGGATATTTCAGGAGGTTTGTATTAAAAACTCAGTACTTATGCAATACTAGCAAAGTCCCGATGTTAACCTTTGACCTTGAAAAATAGTGTGCATCATCCCTAGGTTGGAGACCATTATCATGTCAGGTTTGGTCATGATCGGTCCAGTGGTGTCGGCTGTATGAGAATATATATACATAAGCTATGACCTTGACCGTAACTTTGAAAAATGGTGTTCCCTAGGTGAGGGACCATCATTATATCGGGTTTGATCATGATCAGTCCAGTAGTGTGGGCTGTAAGAGAGTTGTACACACACACACACACGAACATACTACTTATATATAAATACGGACCGTACTATTATTAGAATCGTCCCGTCGGTTTTTAGGAAATGCTGAAAGTTGCTGAAACCCTGAGTAATACAAAAAAATCATAAAGAAAATATTTGCTATCATTATATTATGAAAAAGAGTTTTTATTTTGATTTGAACACAAAAAAAATCATAAAAGAAAGGGAAAAAAAATCATATAAAAAGAGTTTAAAAAGTGTTTTGCTTGTCATCCAAAAACTAAACATTTATTCATAAAACTTATCTTACAATGAATGTTTTTTTTTATTTTCTTATTGAATTGAATTTTTATCCCAAAACTATCATTCGGCACCTTCCGGTATTTTCTGTAAACCAATCAGATGGTTCAGATGATAGCCTGGTTCTTATACTGGACAAGTACCAAGAATTCATACAAGAATGAGCTCTTTTTTTTTTTTTTTTTAATTGCCAAAAAAAAGATAGAAAAACAGATTTTCATTTTTAGGTTCTTCATTATAATAGCAAAATTCAAAAATCAAATTGAAATATTAAATTGAAAGTAAAACCAATCCAAGAATATTAATTCCAATTTTTTTTTTTTTTTTTTTTTAAATTGATGAAAAAAAGAAAACAGATTTTCATTTTTAAGTCATTCTTATAACGAAATTCAAAAATCAAAATATTAAATTTCAAGTAAAACCAATGGTATCTACTTTATTGTCATGTCGCAATAATGAAAATACAAAAAAAAATTATAAAAGATAAGGTAAAAAATGAATTATTCATGAAAACAGTTTTCAAAGGCATTTAGCAAAAATTAAGTTTTGCTAAATTGGCCTAACATTTTCAGGTTTCATAAAATAATTACCTCCCTTTTTAAGATTTGAACTCTCCGGTTTCTTTTTTGCAAAACTCAATTAAGTAGATATTGGTTTTATTTGAAATTCAATATTTTGAGTTTCGAATTTCGCTCTAATAATGAAGACAAACCCATTTTTATAATACTAGATCGCGCAAGGGAGATAATTCCTTGAACTGTTACATACTATTACTACTACTAATAACAGATACACTTATAAACCCCTGCATCCTTCAATACGAAGCCGTCAAGGTGTTGTATTATATTTGGTCTGTAATCAGATCCACAATGTCTCTCTGTCACATAGCGTAGATGTATATGCATGCAAAGGGACATCATTTGGGGGGAGGGGCTATAAAAAAAAAAAAAGAACAATCTTGTGAGAGATGAGACCCCGTTCGAGATCTCATGAGACGTGGAGAATGTTCTAAATCATGTGGGTGACATCACGGCTGCCACAATGAGGAAATAAATGTTGTTGCTATAGAGAACAAGCAAGTTGGAGTTATTTCCTGTTCTTTGTCTTGGTCTCTTTTGTGACTGAAACTACACACAACATGGGTTAGTTCGTGGACAACGTTAAATTTCTAACTTTTATCTGTTAATTTCAAATCTCTCACTTGTTTCCTTCTAGTTCAGGCTTTGGGTTTCCGCTTCTTTTTTACTCCCCCCCCCCCACCCTTAGGATTCTGCTGATGCACTTGATCAATTCTCTCTGAGGCTAATCTTGGCATATGTCAGAGTCTGCCTAGACATGGTTTGTAGATTATTTATGATACTACTTATTATACAAGAATATGATTGGCTGATTTTAAACTTTGAAACTCTCGCATCTTGCGACACATGAAACAGTCAAAGTATACCATCATTTTCGATCTGAAGCCAGCTTCTTCCCATTGCAATCAAATCTCTCTTGATTGTCTTCTTCCAGTTCGTTTTTGGTCTTCCTTTCCTTCTTTTTCCATCAGGAGTCCATCGGAGTACTTGGTTAGCAATTCCTTCTGAGGCTCATCTTAAGATATCTTCACATGAGCCTAGATGTCATTTGCAGATTATAGACTATACCACCTAATAATAAGAACTTGTAGGCTAAAACTATTCTTGAAAAATTCCAACAAATAAAATAAAGAATTAACGGAACAAAAATTTCAATAAATTTGAATTGAAAGTTTTTTTTTTATATTTTAATTCTTTCAGATTCTAATTATGTCCTATGTTGTACACGAGATGATGCCTTGCAAATTCTGGATCTCAGAACGTATAATGTTCAAGCTACTTTAAGGTATGCAACGTTTGAATGATTATCTCTTTCTTAAATATCTTGTTTGTTGATGAGATTTGGCCACAGATTATATATTATCAAAAAGGTTATTTTTTATTTAACTTGATATTTAACTTTTTTCTTATCGGAAACGAGTGTAGAAATTTTCTGTTATCAAATTTGTAAGCAGCTGGCCATACTTAAGGTATGAATGAAAAATCCACAATTACAGAAGGAAATTCAACTATATAACAATTAAAAAAAAAAAAAAAGAAAGAAACCTTAGCTTAAATTGTTAGATAGAAAATAGGAATCAGCTGTTTACCATGTAGCTTTTTTTGGAGATTTAAAAACAAGGTACATTACTGGCTCTCCAGCAGAAAATACCACTTCCCCAATAAGAAATGGTGACAGGATCTGGTTGCTATTTTTACTAATGTGTGTGTGTATATTGCTCCTTTAAGAAGTTTGGGAAATAAAAGGCAGTCATCTGGCCTTGTGCGAAATTGTGATTTCTGGTCACTTGATCACTATAGATCTTAATGTTATACTTGTATTTGGCTTTATAAATGTTAAATTTCACTTGATTCTCGTGGCGGTTGACAGTGGCTGTGTTCGAATCCTTCGACCAGCAGCAATCGTCACTTCCTGCACTGATAATTGTGAAAGCATGAAACACTAGTTTCTGTAAGTATAAAAAAATAATTATTCATATATATATACACACACACACTTATTTATAAATGAGTATGTGATAATTATATATGTATATAATAATAATGTTATAAAAAGGGAAAAAAAAAGAAAAGAATTGTTTTATATATTCATCAACATTTCATCTTATTTCAAGACTTTCTCAAGATGACTGATTTTAAGAAACATAGAAGTCAATGTTTGGAAATGTGGTGCATGTCTCTGATGTGGAAAGAGTGCCTTTTGTTCTTTCTTTTTAATGAAACATTAGATATTCAAAATATATGATGCGTTTATGACATGAAACAAGTAACTTTTTATTATTAATATCAATATTATTTACAAATTTTGTTGGTAATGTGTAAAATAGCTAGTTTGGATCTAAATTTAAGTTTTGTTTTAGCTTGCTGATTAAAGGCGATAAATTGCAGAAGCCATTATGTTGTTTAGTCGTTTGTGTAAAATCCGTTGCCATGGTTGCTGGAAAAAAGGTGGGATCCTTCTATCGATCCAGTAGATATCTCACTATTGATGCAATTCTCTACCTATATAAGAGCCAGGTACGTCCAAGGATGGAGTATTATTGCCACATCTGGGCAGGAGCTGCTAGAAAGACCCTATCCTGCCTTGACAGAGCTCAAAATAGACTTCATAGCCTAGTAGGGGATGCCCTTTTCTCTTCCCTGCAACCTCTTTCCCACAGAAGAGACATTGCGAACCTGTCTTTGCTTTATCGTTATTTTCATGGCAAGTGCTCATCTGAGCTCCAATCTATGGTCCCCCTCGCCAAACATTCGCAAGAAACACTCGTCTAGCTGAAAACACTATCAATAATTTCCCTCGCTCTTTATCTATGCTTAAACCTAATCGTAGATTCCATGAACAAAGTTTCTTTCTTAGCACGCCTGTGGAACTGTCTTCGTTTGCCTGCTTTCCAGCTGATTACAAGTGGTCATCTTCAAGTCCAACGTAAACAAGTTCCTGATGAGCTATTCCCCTTAAGTAATCCAGTTTTCCAAATTTACAGTACTAACAATTACTATATTGTTCCATTGATTACTGTTCACTCTTTAATCCTTATCCTTGAGTGGCCTCTGGGCCTTGATAAGTGGTGACTGCTATGTAAAAAAATAAAAAAAATGAATGCTGATTCCAGAAATTTTTACTGAGATTTATTTAAAATGAATTTAATGGGTCTATTTTTTTTAAAGTCAAAAGAATGATTACACTCTAATGCATAAGTGAATAGTGAATTTCAGCTTAGTATTAGTGGTAAAAACAAAAAAGGTACTTTGCTAGATAACTACTAGTAGTAAATATGTGACTTTAAAATGCAAATAACCGGAAAATTTTAGGAAATAATTACCTGTGATAGTAAAAACATTTTCCTTTTATCCTCTTTGAAATATAACAAAACCAGCTTGGGTGTTTGGAGTTGTAGCAAAAAAAAAAAAAAAAAAGTTGTAGTAGGCAGGCAGGCTTGAACCCGTGACGCAAAGGCAGAAAAGAAAGTGGAGGTGTGTGTAAGGGTGTTGGTTGAGCAAAAAAAAGAAAAAGAAAGAAAATTGCAAGCGCAAAAAAAGAATAAATAGGAGTAGTAAGCTGGCTCGAACCCATAACGCGCCAGAGGAAAAAGAGGTGAAAAAACAAACTCTTACCAATGTGTCTACCATGGTTGTGACATCACAGGCAGTCGAAATAACGCCTTTTAAGCGACGTCGTGAATGCGAGAGTTGAATGACTTGCAAAAAATGTCAGTAAAAAAAACGACCCTCCCTGTAGAAAAGTGCCCAGTTGAGGGTGAAGGAATTAATGTTTTGGGCCAATTTTTCGATATTTGTCGTCTGAAGGATCGAGCTTCAAAATGATACCAATCTCGTGAAAGTCCGGCACCTCTGTCAAAAGTTTTAGGCAGACATACATACAAAGATACATACATACCTACATACATTTAAACAAAAAGGTGAGATTTATATTATAGACTAGCGAGGGGTACCCGGCATTGCCCGGGTGTTTTTCGGGGTATGTGAGAAAAAAAAAACAGGTGCCCGTGAAAAAAAACCGAAGCCTTCACGACACGCAATTGGAAAATAGTAAAGTGTTAAAAAAAAAAACAGGTGCGCGTTTTTGATTGACGTGACGGCAATAGGTATTCAGCAGTAAGCATTTTGTGTGGGACAGTTTTGAATGAGGTGAATAGATCGGTTTGTTTTTAAAAACCTCCTCCCTGTTTATTAGGAGCGAAATGAAAGCTACAGTCTGATATGACAAAGTCGACATTGAACAAACGTTACTTAGCTCTCTTGAGACAACTGGCTTTCGGCCTGTGATTAGAGTCGAGTTTCGCTTTTTTTTATACCGAAAACCGAATGTAACGCGTGCCGATGCGGGAAATGTGGAATAATTAACGTTTGAAAGTCAATAAAATTAAATAGACAGGCGAGCTCCGTGGGTAACTCTGAGATATTACAATTTATAGATGATATAAAAAGTTTTAAGAAGTTGTGAACCGAGCAAGCGCTTCTCCGAAAGAAGCCTTTGTGGACATCGAGGAAAAGTGTACATACATACATACATACATTTTCGCTTTTATATATATAGATGGGTAATTTCACTAAATGTAATGTTAACAATTGCAAATTGAATTTCTTAAATAAAAAAAAAACTACTGTATTGTTTTCCACAAATTTTGATGAACTCTAATATTTTAACATTACAAGTAAGTACTTTCTAAAATTTACTAGTTATATTATTTTTAACTTGCATATTTACTATGGGGTTATCTATAGAACAATACGATGCTGTTCTTAGCAGAGAGTTAAGATTAATATCTATAATATTTGTAAGTCATGAAAATTGTTGTACAAAAAAAAACTTTTATAAAAACAATGAAAGGGTTTATTCAATTAGTTATACCGACTGTGTGAGTGAGGAAAGAAACAATGAAAAGTCCTTTGGGTTTATCTGTGAGTTGTTTTCTTTAGGTAAATATAGTCTGTGCTTGGGTGTCCAATGAACAGGACAGAAGAGAGAAAGGGGATGTTTTTCTTTGTTTATATAAGAAATCTCTTTGGTGTTTGTCCATGATTCCTAAAAGGGCTGAAGTGGTCCCTCTTGAGATTGATGAAATAAATGCACCTGACAAACTGATTGGTCATTGTGTAACCAAATTGCCTAACAGGGACAGTTCTCTGAGTGAGAAAATAAGTCTTTATTTGTGACTGCTACACAAGTACAAAATCCCATCTCTCACTTAGCTATCGATATGTATTTCTCTTGCCATCTCTCACCATATTTAATCTTTGCTTGATATTTAAAGATATATATATATATATATATATATATATATATATATATATATATATATATATATAAATTAGTATAGTATCCCTGCAACTTATGTCCCCCACTACATCAAAGTGGCACTGTGCTTTGTTTGGGATGAAAATGAAATTTAAAAAAAAAAAAAAATTGTTACTGTTGCTATCAGATCAAGCTGTCTTAAGGTTCTGGCTTGTTAGCCTAAAATACACCAGACATTGATGTTATGGTTTTTTTGTTTTTCTTCTTTTTTCTTTGTAAGACTCAATCATGTTTTGCAAAGTAAAAAAACAAAAACAATTGTTCTCTACAAAACAACCAAACTAAACATCATGAATAAATATTTGAAGATTAAAAACGACTTGATGCATAAAAACTCTTTTCCAAAATCACTGGATTTGGCATTAAATGACCCAAAAAAGGGCTAATATGCTGTAAAAAAAAACAAAAAACAAACAAAACTAAACCTAATATTTATTAATGTTGCTATAAGCATTTAGTGATAAAGATTTCTTTTTTCTGATCAGTTCAAGCTGGGGATGGAGCATCCTACTAGATGCCAAACATTCACTCGTTGACTCAGATATTCCAACCAAGAGATCTTTTTAAGATTCTGACCATCCCTTTAAGTGCAATTGTTTGAATCTCTCTGGCACTTGGTTCACCGGGTATATTTGCCAGCTAGTTTTTTAAATTATTTTTCATGAGTCCGGTTCGTCCTATAATTACTGGAATGATAGAAATCTTCCTAAGATTCCAATTTCTTTTCATGTTGTGCCATGTGACCATGGTATTTTGTTATCTTTTCCCTTTCAGTTCTGTTTAACCCAGCATCATTGAGAACACTAACTTTGTAAGAATTTCTCTTACTCGTTTTTTCCTTTGGCAGAATGAAAGAGACACTCAGAAAAGCAACAAAGGCTCACCTTAAATTCCAAGAATATTTTATTTACAAGAAAGGTAAAATGAGTCCATATTTGCAAAAGAGTGCACCTCTTTAGCTTCGGCCAAATGGCGGGTAGTTTATGCCTCGAAAGGTGTAGGCAGTTTTCTTCTGTGAAGATGCTGGTTGAATTCGGCCGCTCGTAGAAGTGGTTGAGGGTTCTTTGAAATCCTTCCAGACTGGTCAAATAAGAACAACGCACATTGCGATCGATGTTCCATAATAAAGGATGCCCTCCTGCGGGCAATGATGATGAATGTAATTAGTCCATAAACATTTTTGCCTCAGGCTTGTATCCGCATTTAAGTGAGCGGAGATAACAAATAGAATAGAACCCTGCCTTATCGTTCATTTGGCACGGAGCGAGACACCACGCATCTGCTTTGCTTGACATGGAATGGAAATCTGTTTGAAGAAACACAATATTCCCGCCAATTCCTGAATCCTCCGCAGCAACTGAAACAATGCAATTTCATTGGTCAAAATAATCGCGTGATTGGAACAATCTAGCAGTTATCGCCCTTGCATTCTGAAATTTCTAACAACTTCTACTAAGGTTGCTTCTTTCTCCTCCTTGTCCCATATCACAAGGTCAGCTTTAATAGCTCTGTTCTTCAGAGTTGCTTATGTGCTTTAATCTACCATCTAATTAATATCGTGTATTTGTACACTCCGTAAACCTATGTATAAATTAAAAAGAAGTCAGTGAAGCATGCATGGTCCTCCGTGAGTGCACAGTGAACAAGGCAAAAAAAAAATGACTAAGTTCAGCATTTGCCCACGCCCACCCTATTCAGCCCCAAAAGTCCCCAGGGGACGTCAGATCCTGGTGAAAATGAACAAACGGTGCAGTTTTAGGCCTTAACATATGTAAATTTGAGTTCTGCACCATGCAAAAAAAGGAATGACAAAGTCCATCCCCCCTCCCCCATTTAGCCCCAAAAGTCCCAATGGCCTTAACATATTTAAATTTGAGTTCCACACCAAGCAAAGCTGCTAAGAAAACGTGCACCGAAAATTTTGGACAAATACGGTAAAATAGTCCCAAAAAATGGAATGTTTTTATTAGCCTTGAAACAGCCCCTGGGGCACACCCAAGAATTATTGCAAAGTATAGACAAACAAAATTATATAAAAGTCAGTTAGTTACAACTTTTCAGAAAGTTTTATAAAAATCCAAGGCATCAATTTTTTTTTTAATAAGCACAAAAGTGTCAATTTTAGTGTTGTGGGGACATACACACCATTATAATCACTAAGATGGACTTATCCATTAGCCATATAATCAGCAAGTAAAGACCGCTCAATGAGAGCTATCCGGATGTCGTACAAAGACGACTCCCCACGGACTTACTAATCTTCCTGTATCACTAACCCTGTTCTGGATATAAATGTCCTTCGTATTCTCACCAGTCGTTGTGTTTTCCTACTTTCATCTTTCCCGACTCCACTACAGTTAGCCATTTTAACCCGAAAGGCACCACTAAAATCCGTTCTGTTACTTTTTACTCATGTTTAATCGTAGTTATTGAGAAAAGTGCAGACAAAGTAACGGACGAATAGACAAGGGGGAATTTATAGGTCCCCACCCTCCTTTTGTCCGGGGGGGGGGCAAAAAAAAAGAATTCCTTTTGCTTCTATATTATCTGTGTTTAAAAACATGTTTAAAAATATGTTGCTAAAGAAAAATATTTCAGTAAAAATTAAAATGTGTTTTTGATATTTAAAAATCAATGCTTAATGTACCAAATTATTTTTATTCTTTCTGTTTTTTTTACTTGAAGCTTTTAATTATTTTTCCATTGTTTTCTTATTTTCTAAAGTGCTGACGAGTTCAAGGTCGGCTGTGACTGGAGTCGAGCTACATTCAGGTAAAAAAAAAAAAAAAATTAGTTTTAACAAAAGTCAAATATTTGTATTGTATTTGTATCTGCACTCATATTATATTGCATGTTGTAACCATGTGTATTCCTTGTAATGTGTGAATGTATATTGCATATATGCGGCGCTGAATGTCATCACTCGGCAAGTGTTATTGCAGCAAAATATCAAGTTAGTATATCATTTTATTCCCCATAGCCACATCTAACACGTACACGTATGGTCGAATTCAGATTGGAACATGGGTAGAAATCAATTAATGCACACACCAGACAAATGTATACCCACCAAACTAAACTTTAACAGCGTTTTTCTCCGTTTTTTTGTTTATGACAGTTACGGAGTTATGCCATTCAGTGCTATATATATATATATATATATATATATATATATATATATATATATTGGCGTGGAAATATACATTATTTCCTTATTTAAGCTCAATGTAATTACAGAGCAATATAGTGAATAAATGATAAAAAACTATATTCCAAAATTCATGATGTTGACCATCTTACAATTTATTCCTTAAATTCAGTTGACATTTACAATTATTGAAAGTATCTATTTCGTAGCACAAAATCAATCACTTAATAATTATATCAATCAGTGAATCTATTTTGCCCTTAACTCATCAGAAGAAATAGCAACAATCAATCCGTCAAAAGGAAATAAAGTGTGTTTCAAAATGGCGCAATGTAAACATATTATAAGGTATTTACAGCTTTTCTTCCAATTTTCGGATTTTAATCATGTCGAAACGCACTTTATTTACTTTTGATGAATTGATTGTTGCTATTTCTTCTGAGTTGAGGGCAAAATAGATTCACTGATTGATATAATAATTAAGTGAATGATTTTGTGCTAGAAAACAGATATTGTCAAGGATTGTAAGTGTTAACTGAATTAAAGGAATAAATTGTAAGATGGTCAACATCATGAACTTTGGAATATAGATTTTGTCATTCATTCATTTTATATATATATATATATATATATATATATATATGTATATATGTGTGTGTGTGTATATATAGTGGAATTTCTAGATACAAAATTAATTTGTTTCTATCTTGGTTTTCATATCTTGAACTTTTCATATCCTGAAAGGCATTTTACCATTTGTATCACCAGCGGCATGATGACACATATGCAAATGACCAAGCTTGGGGAGGAGGGGGGCACCACAAACTTAAACTGCCGTGTATCAATTGTGAATTCATTTGTAATCCCTTCTCCACATCATGTTTGTTCCGTTTACGATAATCAAATTCTTCCCAGTTTGCATCCAAGCAATCGCTGATTTGTTTTTTGCTATTTTTGTAGCCCTGACATGTGTTATGCTGCTGCCGGCTCACAAGACGGATCATTATGTATATGGGACACAAAGAAATACACCCTAGAAAAGGTTCTTAAAGGTCACGAGTAAGTATCACTAACATGATTAGTTTTGAATCTTTGTGGTTCTAACCACACTGATGAATCTATGAAAATATCTGCACATTTAACATTTGTTTTTACGGTAACTGGGAAAAAATAACAAATCCATAGTGAAACATTTAAAGATTTGTAAAGAATCAGAATCTGGTATCGGAATTGGTAGAAATATTGAAACTGCCCCATCACTAATATATATATATAATATCACTTAGAGTAAAGAAATGATAAAAATCAGGTTATTGAGTTAAATTAATAGATTTAATAAAATAAATTTAATAACATATGGACAGCGAGTAGTCATAAAGTGGATATATATCTATAAAAATATATATATAAATACATACCTATACACACACATATATATATATATATACACTTACATACATACATATATGTATGTATGTATACATGCATACGCATATATATTACTAAAGTAAAACTAATAAAAATTTTACAACATTAAAATTGTATTGCGTTAAAATAATATACACGTAGAAAAATATATATCAAAGAAATACATTAGTAGAAATATGTAGAGATAATAATGAGGCAAAATATCTAATGTTATATTAATTTATTTTTATTTCGGACTACTATTCTCATCTTTATTAGTTGTTGTTTTTCATCTTTTATTGGTTTGTTTATTCACAACGTTTCGGCCAACTAATTCCTCTGGCCTTCGTCAGGTGGTAACCGCGATGGATAGGAACTTCGAATCTCCTAACTGCATTCTCGGCCATCACTGACATCTGTAGACAATTAATAAAGATGAGAATAATAGTCCGAAATAAAAATAAATTAATATATATAATGCTCATCTCAAAAAATGAATTCCAATTAAGGAATAATATATATCTAATGTTATATTGATTAAACATTAGTAGAAATATGTAGAGATAATAATAAGGCAAAATATCTAAATAATAATATATATATAATGTTATATTGATTGAACATTTGAAATAATAAGGATTTATGGAGCAGCAGAATAGAATGGAATATTAAAAAAGTGAAGGAAATTAAGTGAAATAGTAAAGTGCCAAGGGAATATGGAAACCCGTTTCCCTGACCAACAAGAACAACACAAACCACTTCTAGATCTGTTTTTGACCACAGTTCCCGATGATTGTATAACGAATGCCGACAGCCCACTTGGGAACGCTGATCATGCAGTGATAATGGTTGAAATCGCCCTAAACTCTAGAGCCAAAACTGAAGCGCCAGTGCTCAAAACAACGAGATATTATAAAAAGGCTGACTGGGAAGCCATCAGAGATCTTATCAGAGATGCCCCATGGGGAAATATTTTTTCTCTTCCTGCTGAACAGTGCGCAAATGAGATCACTGAATGGTTCAAAACTCAATTGAAGCACATGTTTCCATGCGGAAATTTTATAGCAAGCCCCACTTTCCCCAATGGTTTACTTCTATTTGTGCAACTGCCATTGCTCAAAGGCAGCATGCATACCGCAGATTTAACCGACATAAGTCCAATTCAAACAGACAGAAGTATATAGAAGCTAGAAGTAACGTTAAGAAAGAAATAGCGACGGCTAAGAAAGAATTTACTGAAACCACTAAAAAAATCCATTGAAGCACAACAATTAGGAACTCGTGACTTCTGGAAAATCTACAACAGTGTAGTAAATAATGGGCAATCAACAATCACGAGGTTGATTGCTCAGCAACCGAGAAGGCTAACATGCTTGCCAGTCAGTTTGCCTCAAACTCCACACTGGACCCTTTCAACCACCCCCTACCTGACTTTCCTATGCGGACAGACGCCACGCTAGACGATCTGAAAATCTCCCCTGCTCAGGTGCATGCTATCATAAAAAACCTTGACACTTCAAAAGCATGTGGGCCCGATCTCATCCCGGCTGTGCTATTAAAAATGTGCTCTGCCGAAGTAGCTCCAGCTCTCTTCAAACTCTACAACAAATGCCTTAATTTACCGGGCTGTTGGAAAACTGCTTCTGTAGTACCAGTATTCAAGAATTTTGGCGAAAGAACTGACCCATTAAATTATCGGCCCATTAGCTTCGCACTTTTTGCCAAAATATTTGAGACCTTAATTAACCATGCTCTAGTCCATCACCTTACAGATGCTAAACTTCTTACTGAGTAACAAGATGGATTTAGACAAGCCCGTTCCACAGCAGACATCCTAACTGTAATCTCTGAACGTATATACCATTCACTGGACAAAGCGGTGGACGGCAGAGCTGTTGCTCTATATATATCTAAGGCTTTTGACAGAGTATGGCATGAGGGTCTTCTCAGAAAAATTAGATCATACGGTATCACTGATAGAATACTTAACATAATTAAATCCTTCTTAGTTAAGAGAAAAATCCAGGTTGTCCTCGATGGTCGTACATCTAAACAATATGATATAAATGCGGGAGTGCCTCAAGGGTCTATCCTTGGACCTCTATTGTTCCTGATATTCATAAATGACCTCCCCGACAAAATTGCCTCTGAGATGGGTATATATGCTGAGGACACCACACTCTATAGCAGGCACGACAGGAAAACAAATGAACACATATCTAAAGAAATGGCAGAAACACTAGAGGATGACCTCCAATCTGTAGTAGAATGGGGACAAAAATGAATGGTCACGTTCAGTGCCGCCAAGACTAAACTAGTTTCCTTCGATAATTACAAGAAACCTTCTCTACCACCTATAGCAATGGCCAACGACTCTTTATCTGAGTGTACATCTTTCAAACTCCTTAGCCTAACGCTCACAGGAAACATGAGTTGGAACAATTACATTGAAGGCATTGCCAGAGCCGCTGTGAAGAAGGTAGGCTCTCTCAACCGTGCTAGAAAACTACTAACACCTGGAAGTATCCTGTACCTCTATAAGACCACCATTCGCCCATGTATGGAGTATTGTTGTCACATTTGGGCTGGTGCATCTGCTACTAGTCTCTCGCTCCTAGACAAGGTTCAAAAGAGAGTCGCTAATCTGATAGGCCCTTAACTGTCATCTAAACTTCAGCCTCTGTCCCATCGACGAAATGTTGCATCCCTCTACCTGTCCTACAAGTATTATAATGGTGAATGCTCTGACGAACTGCAAGCACTTGTGCCCCCACGACGTAAACACCCTCAACAAACCCGGCAGGCAGCTAAATTCAGAGATTCCTAGATGTAAAAGATCTTTCTACTCCAGTAGTTTCTTCCCCAGAACCGCTAGACTCTGGAATTCCATTCTAGGTCCCTGGTTCCTCAACTGTACTGACATGCAGAAGTTCAAGTGTAACGTGAACCAACATCTTGCTGCCCAAATCCTTATATAATACTCCAGTAGTTGTTGCCCCTGATAGTAGTCTCCTACACCAAAGTGGCAATGTGCCTTGTTTGGGATGAAAATGAAATAAAAAAAACAAAAAAAAAAACAGGAATATCAATCTAGTAGATGTGCTTTAAAAAGGGAGTTAAAAAGATGGTGGTGGTACTACTAATAGTTATTATTATAAAAATAATTTGAAATTCAAATCCATAAATAAAACAAAGAAAATAAAAAATTTAAAAAAATATTAGGAATAGCAAAACCAAAACATTAGATGTTAATGTTGAATTTATGTGGAAGTGTGTAAATTGCTAAGCTGTGGTTTGTAATGCCTATAATTTATTGATGTTTCACATTTTTTATTTAGGAGCCTATCTCTATCCTTAAATGTAATAATATATAATTTTTCATCAAGGCATAGATAACGATGAATTTAAGAATTGATAAGTGTTAGTTTTCTTTAGAACATCTCATTTAGCAATTGGTGTTAGGTTTTGATTAGTTAATTCCCTATTGTATATAAAAAGTGATATTTTAAGTGTATAGTTTGTATTATTGAAGGAACATTTATGATTGACTAGCAGTTCAGCCTGGCTTTGCTCGGGCCTTGTATACTACTGTTCATAACTTTGTGTGTGTATATATATATATATATATATATATATATATATATATATATTAAACAGTTTGACTCATGTCCAGATCACCTACATCTAAAATTTCAAGTGTTTAGACCCAAAAATTGGCGGAGGAGTTTGGTAGAGTCTGCAAAGGTCAAGTCTTTCAACTTTGCAGCCTAATTTTCACTCAAAACTGATTAAAAAGCTTGCTGCATGTCTGAATACCCTTTATGTAAGATTTCAAATGTTTAAGCCCAAATTGGCTGAATAGTTTGCTAGAGACAGCAAAGTTCAAATCTTTTGAACTTTGACACCTTGGCAGCCAAATTTTCAGCCAAAAACCGATTAAAAAGCTTGCCCTATGTCTGAATACACTTTATGTAAAATTTCAAATGTTTAGACCAAAAATTGACTGAGTAATTTGGTAGACTGCCGAGGTCAAATTTTTAAAAACTTAAGCAGAACTTAATCCTGTTTAAATATAAAAAAAACGATGTTAAACTTTTTAAAAAAAAGATAAAACAAAAAACAGCAATTTTTAAAAATAGAAAAAAAACATCTTTTGTAAAAGAAAAAAAAAGAGGGTTGGTGGCAGGTAGGCTCAAACCCGAAGCCTTGAGGCCAACAGGCTGACGACACACCTGTACTACGGTGACAGAAGCAATGTAAGACATTAAATTTAGCGATTAAAAAGTGAATGAGTTTAAATTGAGGTCAAACATCACACTATTCTGCAAGACAGTTTTTAAGTGTGTGTTTAATGAGGTCAAATCTGCACTTAATTTTACTGCGGGATAGTTATTTGGAATTTGTTTTTTTTACCCAACTTTGTCTGGCTTTGTTTCCCCAATGTGTTGGGGAAAACCATTTCCCCCGTTTATTAAAGGAGTGTCCAAATGAAAGCAATTGTCTGATATGATGGTGAAAACTGACATTGACCAAACGTAATTGCATTTTGGACACTATCGGTCCGTAGGTCGAGAACCGCGCCTTAGTTTCACCAGTTTCGCTTTTATACGAAAAAGCCGAATCAACACAAGAGGGGCCAAAATAGCAAGAATTGTGTAAAACTCGATGTAAATAAATCTAGCTGCGACGCGCGTTCGCAATTCGTACGTATTATGATCTACACGGTATATAAGAAGTTCTAAGCGATAATAAGCCCCCACCCCCACCCCACCCGAAGAAACCCCGAAAACAAAAGCCTTTCTTGGGCATGCGAAAACTCTCGTGCTTTTTGCCTTTTTTATAGATATAGATATATATATATATATATAAAATATATAGACTAGCGGGGGTACCCAGCATTTCCCGGGTGTTTCGAGGTGTGTGTGGTTTTGTTTAAAAAAAAAAAAAAAAAGTTTTGGTAGGTAAGTAGAAAGAATCAAACCTTGAGGCGCAGTTGGAAAATCATAAAGTGTGAAAAAAAACGTGCGACGTTTAACGGAAAGATGTTTGAATTTATTTAAGTATTAAAAATTGGCAGGTGCCTGTACTTGACGACTTAATGAGGTCAAGTTTCAGTGCGGGGCAGTATTTTATTTACTGCGGGTCTGTTCGCTTCTTTTTTATACGAAAAAGTCGAATCCACATGCGGTGATCGGAAAATATTCAATATTTAACTTTTCAAAGTCGGGCAAATTAAATACACACGCCACCCCACGTTCGTAACTCGTAGATATTATGATTTAGACGTGATATAGTTTTAAGGAGCGGCCCGAACAAGAAGGCCTTGGAAAAAACCCTTTTGCGGACATGCATGAAAACGCGCGCGCGCGCGCACACACACACACACACACACACACAAACATTTTCGCTTTTATATATATATAGACTAGCGGGAGGGGGGGTACCCGGCGTTGCCCGGGTGTTTAAAGTTGCGTGTGCTCAGGCACAGGGTAATCAAAACATAAGAATAAGTGAAGTAAATATTTTATATAAAATAAATGTTAAAACTTTAAAAAAATCGAAAAAAACAAAAAAAACTGACGTATGGCAAACGAACGATGTTAAATGTAAAAATCGGAAAAACAAAAAAAGAAAACGCGAATGTGATCGAAAAAGAAAACAGAAAAACAAACGTTAAACCTTCTTTAAAAAATCTGAAAAATAAAAACAAAAAAGACACTAACTTAAATAACCCTCTTTCAATATTAAAATTTAAAAAATCTTAAGAAAAGACATCTCACACTACGATTTGAACCCAAAACCTTTAGATAATGAGGCCACACTCTAAGCAACTGAGCTAAGACGATGCCGACGAAATTGTCGTTTTTTTTTTTAAATTTAAACTAAATCATGTTCTGACATCATTTGCACATGTGTAGAAGCGAACTTGTCATCAGAGGACAGTACCCAGCGTTGCCCGAGTGTTTGAAGGTGTGTGTGGTTGTTAATGAAAACCTAAGAATAAGCGAAGTAAAAAAAGAAAACATAAAAAACGAATGTTAAAACTTAAGCAAGGGGTACCCGGGGGTGGGGGGTAATCAAAACATCGAAAAAAAAAAACACAAAAAAAACTAACGTAAGGCAAACAAACGATGTTAAATGTAAAAATCGAAAAAAGAAAACAGAAAAACAAACGTTAAAACTAAAAACCAAAAAATAAAAAATGAGAAAAATGGCTCAAATAAGCCTGTTTCGATATTAAAATTTAAAAAAGCGGTGGGTATTGGGGATTTTTGGGTGTGTGTGGTCGGTCGGGGGTGGGGGTGTTAAAAAAAAAACTAAGAATAAGCGAAGTAAAAAAAAAAAAACTGAAAAACGAACGTTATGTGAAAAATGGCTTAAATAACATTGGTTCAATATTTACATTTAAAAAATCGAAAAAAAAAAAAAAAAGAAGACCTCTCACACCACGATTCGAACCCAAAACGTTTAGATAATGACCCAACGCTCTAACCAACTGAGCTAACACGACGTACATGAAATTTAGTCAGTTCTTCAACTATTTAAACTAAATCAGGTCATGACGTCATCTGACGCATGCGTAGAACCGATCTCGTCATGAGAGGACAGTTTTTGTTGCCCCCCCCACCCCTGTAGAAAATTGTTGATTTCAGGTTGAAAAAACTAACATTTTTGGCCAATTTTTCGATATTTTTCGGGCGAAGGATGGAGCTTCAATATGATACCAAGTTTGTGAATTTTTGTTCTGTTTGTCGAAAGTTTTTAGCGGACACACAAGCACACATACATACATACATACACACATTTTCGTTTTTATATATATATATATATATATATATATATATATAGACTAGCGAGGGGTACCCGGCGTTACCCGGGTGTTTGTAGGTGTGTGTGAAAAAAAACAGGTGCCCGTGAAAAAAAAGCCTCGACGACGCGCAGTTGGAAAATAGTAAAGTGTGAAAAAAACAGGTGCACGTTTTTGATTGACGTGACGGCGATAGGTATTCAGCAGTTAGCATTTTGTGCGGGACAGTTTTTAATGAGGTCAATAAATCGGTTTGTTTGTTTTTAAAAACGTTACTTAGCTCTCTAGAGACCACTGGCTCTGAGCCTGTGATTAGAGTCGAGTTTGTTTATATCGAAAACCGAATGTAACGCGTGCCGATGCGGGAAATGTGGAATAATTAACGTTTGAAAGTCAATAAAATTAAATAGACAGGTGGTTAAGTATGAGATATTACAATTTATAGATGATATAAAAAGTTTTAAGAAGCTGTGAAGCGAGCGAGCGCTTCTCTGAAAGAAGCCTTTTGTGGACATCAAGGAAAAGCATACATACATACATACATTTTCGCTTTTATATATATAGATGTCATTTTTATTGAGTGTTTTATGGAGGATATTATTAGGTGGGAAAGACTGTTTGATTATAATTTCTTTCTTCAATGGTCATGAAGCTTTTCTATTTTTTTTTTTTTCTTTCAGCAATGCAGTAATCGCGTGCTCGTGGAATCCGATTGGATCACTTATAGCAAGCTGTGAAAAACATCGCAAAGTGATCGTATGGTCAGATCTTTGAGTTGCACCACGTTCAAACA